>NW_022196902.1:117491-187616 GCF_008632895.1 Mastomys coucha | reverse complement strand
AAAAAAAAAAAAAAAAACCAAAAAACCCCAAAACAGCAACAACAACAACAAAATATATATATAAGTACACTGTAGCTGTCTTCAGACACACCAGAAGAGAGTGTTAAGATCTCATTTCAGATGGTTGTGAGCCATCATCTGGTTGCTGGGATTTGAACTCAGGACCTTTGGAAGAGCAGTCAGTGCTCTTAACCACTGAGCCATCTCTCCAGTCCCCTATTCTTAAATTCTTGCACATTCAAACATTTCTCCCTGTAACCTTGATAGCTGAAAGACTGACTTGGAATAGAATCTTCAGATTCTCACACTTCACTGAGTTAGAATTTACTCACTAATTTAGAAAATACAGCTCTAAAAATGTGACAGACACAATTTACAACCATCACTGAATCCTGAAAAGGATCAGGGGTAAACTATTAACAGTTCTCTGACCAAATCTGGGCTGATTCCAGGGTTTTTTTTTTTTCCACTTAGAACATTTTAATAGTGCACATTTTAAAAAAGTATTTGTCTTACAAATTGTTCTGCAATCCAAATATACAACAGCTTGGAAAACAACATTTAGAAAGCAAAAGCCAATGTAAAAAGACAACTACAACAGTACAGGTTTGATATGGCTTCGATTTTACAGCTTTCTTACTGCATCATCTGTGTCAGAGATATGTTCCTTCAGCTGGCTCCATTGTTCCATGTTTAAAGAAATACCTTTTCTCCCTGGTTTCATTTCACCTTCTGAGTCCATCCAATATTCTCTAATATCAATTAGAATTTTTCCTTTAAAGTCCTGAACACTGTCATATCTCATCTTTCCAATCTGGAACATGTTATCATCTCTGCTGCTGCTACTCTGCTTGGAGGATGCCGGAGCTCTAGAAGTCTCACCAGGCTTTTGCTTCTTCACAGGTTTCTCTGGAACAACTTGCTTTTTTCTCTTTAACTTTTTTCTAACTTCGCTGTCAGAATCACTGCCTGGAGCAAGCGAGCAAGCTAGAGGCTGTTGGTCGGCTGGAGCGGAGCAATGCCTAAATCAAAGGAACTTGTTTCTTCAGGCTCTTCAGGCAGTGATTCTGATTCCAGGTTTTATAAACTCTGTGACCTAGGCACATATGTTCACTGGATGGCTGTTCTTGCCCCACTACAGCGCCCCATGTGGCCAGCAGAGCTTAAAATGCACTTGTCTTTTCCACTCCCTCCACTCTGAAGTGGAGTTTCCCTGCAAGCTGCTGCTCGGTCCCCTGCTGGGATGCTTTGCCTAGAGCTTGGTTTACTGGCAGCCGTAAGGCTGAGTGTCTGCCTTCTGCTTGGGCTGGAGCTCTTGAGGTCAGGGTGCCGAGTGCAGCCACAGTTATTCCTTATTGCTTTGGGTGGTCTTCAGGTGACCTTCTAAAAACTTTCATCTTTACTGTGCTTTGAATGTTCCTCTAGAAACCCAGTGTTCCTGCCTGAGGTTCTAATTATTTTCTTTTGTCTTTAAAATGGATCACTTTCCCAGAATATGTTTTAGAGTTGATTATTCCTAGATTGCTTACTTTCTAGGGTGCTTCAGGTCAGCTTTGTATTCATCCACTGAAGAGCTTTGGGCTCTTCTTTTTGGAGGTCAGCTTAGTTTTTCCATTTGTCTTGTGCATTTGTGGTGGGGGCTTCAGGCCACCCCAGGAGCTCTGTGATTGCAGTTTTGTAACAGGTAATGATGGCAGGCAGTGCTTGAGGTGAGAACTAGGAGTGGAGGAGACGGGGTTAGCTGCTGCTTCCATGGATGCTTCCCTTCCTCAGTCTTATCACCTCTGCTCCCAGGAGTCACTCCCTCTCCCTGTTGAGCAGTGAGTCAGCTTGCTGCCTGCCCATTAAAGTGCTTTTTCCTTAGCCAGCTTTACTATAGTAAATTCCACACAGTGTAATTTACCCATTTATTTAACTCATATCATTCAAGGGTTTTGCTATGTTTGCAGAGATGTACAACCACTGCTGTGGTCACATGAACATGTTCATCTTCTAGAAAGGTGTCTTGTCTCACCTTCGTAGTCCCCTGTCATCTTCAACTTTAAGCAATTAGTAATCAACTTTTCAGTATTTTATTTAAAAGTCATATAGTATATAGTAATTTATAAGTAGCCTCTTTAACTCAGCATAAATTTTCAGTTTCATCCATTTTTATGAATAGATACTTCATCCTGTTTGGTGGCTGGGTGATATATCATTGAATAGACACAGCACGTTTTATATCCATCCATCCGCTGATGCTATTTGGACTCTTTGTACTTTTTGACTGACTATTCTAAATAGTGCTGTGATCATTTGTGTCTATGTTTTTGTTTGTTTTGTTTTAAGAGACAGGGTCTTGTCAGGCCGTGGTGGCGCACACCTTTAATCCCAGCACTTGGGAGGCACAGGCAGGCGGATTTCTGAGTTCGAGGCTAGCCTGGTCTCCAGAGTGAGTTCCAGGACAGCCAGGGCTACAAAAGAAACCCTGTCTTGGAAAAAGCAAAACAAAACAAAACAAAAAAAAAAGTGTGTTCCAGCACTGCCTGGCTGATGTTGGCTTCTTATGTTACTTTTTATTATAGCCATCTTAGTGAGTAACAAATGGTATTTCGTGATAGTTAAAATTTGTGTTTTTCTGATGACTAATGATGGTTGGCATATTTTTATGTAATGTGGATCATGGATTATGTATTAGGGAGAATGTCTAGTTAGATCTTTGCACAATTTTAAAAATTGGGTCAGGCTGTTGAGTTGGCTCAGCAGTTAAGAGCATTGACTGCTCTTCCGAAGGTCCTGAGTTCAAATCCCAACAACCACATGGTGGCTCACAACCATCCATAATGAGATCTGATGCCCTCCCTCTTCTGGTGCGTCTGAAGACAGTTACAGTGTACTTACATATAACAATAAATAAATCTTTAAAAAAAAATTAGGTCATCTTATTTACAACTTTCTTTTAGGTTTATATTAAAAAAGAAAAATAACCATGAGCATTTCCAGCTGGCCTCCTTGTTCCCAGAATAATGACTCTGAAACTTAATTATGAATAAATGCTTAGGCCATAAGCTTTGACTCATTCCCGCTTGCTAGTAACTCAATTAATCCTATTTAAACTAGTCTAAGCCTGATGTAAGGCTAGTTACCTTTCTCCATTTTCATGTGTCCATCTTGCTTAGAGTCCAGGGCAAAATCCCCCACCTCTCACTGTCCCCCAGAGTTCCAGTCTGTGTACTGGAACTCCCACCTATAACTTCTTGTCTTTTCCTAATAGGCTGCCAGTGTTCTTTTGTTTTTTGAGACAGGGTTTCTCCGTATATCCTTGGCTGTCCTGGAACTCGCAATGTAGACCAGGCTGGCCTCAAACTCAGAAATCCGCCTGCCTCTGCCTCCCAAGTGCTTGGATCAAAGGTGTGCGCCACCACCGCCCGCCAAGGCTGTCAGTGTTTTATTGAGAAGTGATACTTCCACACAGTGCACAAGAGATTCTCTCTATGTGTTATCAAATATGTTGCGTGGAAGAGGGGCTATGTGCATATGAATATAGGTGGCTGAGGGGCAATGTGCATATGAATATAGGTGGCTGAGGAGGTCAGAGGCTTTGGATCCCACTGCAGCTAGGGTTACAGATGGTTGTAAGGCCCCTGATGCAGGTGCTGGGAACCAAACTTGGGCCCGCTGCAACAGTAGCATTTACTCTTAACCATGGAGCCATATTTCCAGTCCCTGAGTCATCTGTTCTAAAACTTCCTGGGTTTTATTTTTTTTAGAGTTACAGACTGAGCCCAGAGCCCTGAGACATGCTAGACAAGTCCTCTACTACTGAGTCCCAGCCTAGTGACTGTTTTTAGTGCTAACTCCTAAGAGTTCTTTGAGGGTCTCATGTTACCTTGCTGGCTCAAGTTCACAGCACTGCAGAGGATGACCTTGCACTTGTCGTCCTACCTCCACCTCCCAAGTGCTAAGATATGAGACTGCCACCACACCTGGCTAAGACTCTGCAGATAAGGATTTATAAAGACATTCTCCGACCAAATCATTGGTCTTTTCCATCAGTTATGAAGCCTTCCGATTAGGGAAGGTCTTTTGAAGCACAATTTATTTTATTGTTGTTATAGTTTTGATGCTTTTGTTTTGATATTTAAGAATCTATTGTCAAATCTAAAGTTTTGAATATTTACTCAGTATTTTCTTTTATAGTCTTTCGATTTATTTTACGAGTTTTGAGTAGTTTACCAGCATGTATGTGCACCATGTGCAGGCCTGCTGCTTACAGAGGTTAGATGAGGGCATCAGATCCCCATGGACCCCAACCATGTGAGTGCTGAGAATAGAACTGCTTTTCTACAAGAGCTCCCAGTGCTCTTAATCCCTGAGCCATCTCTAGCCTTCGTCATCTTTTCTTCTATGAAGGTTACCATATGGCTTTTATATGTAGGCATGAGATTTTGTCTTTTGTTTTGTTTTGTAGGTTTTTGAAACAGAGTCTTTCTTTGTAGTCCTGGCTTCAACTTGCTCTATAGGCCAGGCTGGTTTCAAACTCACAGATTCACTTGGCTCTATTTTTAGTTTTAAAAAAACTGCCTTTTATTAATTTTTATATATGTCACAAGGAAAGGTCAAAGCTAAGCCCTTTGCTGTGGCTCTCTAGTTGTCTCAGCGTCATTTATTAAGACTCTTCTTTTCTTGTTGAATGGTCTTGGCACCCTTTGCCCAGTGACTTTGGAGCCAGTACTGCTCTTCCAAACCCTAGGCATGTGTTGATATTATAGTATCTTCTGGGGAGAGGAGGACAGGGAGCAGTCTCTGCCCTCAGTGGGGTGCAGAGAGATGAGCTGAGGGAGGCAGGAAGGCATTTTGCTTCAACACAGTAGCTGGTGGAGGTTCAAACTTCTGGAGTCGGACTCTAAGTTGTTTATTGTAGGCATATTTAATCACAGCACAATTTGGTGAAAAATATTCTGATGGCAATTAATTCAATCCTGGGTGCACAACAAACACACATAAAATCTCCTTGATGAACGAAGTAAGTGAAATATGAGTCAGACATGACTGCATCAAAACTCTATTCAGTCTTTAAAGATAGGATCTATTGACTGACTGAGAAAAACAAGCTTATAACAAGGGTCCTGGGGAGCTTCAGGGACCAGGGAAGTCTCTGACCACACAGATAGCACAAAGGTCAGGTTAGAAGGCTTGTTGCTTCAGCCATCTGGTTGGATAACAGCTAGAGCACTCTGTCCCTTGAAGGATAACTCTTGTGTGCTTAACATTCCAGGTTCCTCTAGTGCTTACCTGTGAGCAGCAGACCTCTGCCTCCTACAGTACTTAGCAGTGTACTTACTTTGGGGGGAATGGTTTCATCAGTGTTTAATCTATGTCTTTTGCTTCCTCTTTCTTTGGTATTTTCCTTCTGGTAGAATGATGCTGTAGGTCATGTTTGTTTTGTGTCTGCCCCTTTTGGTCTCAGGTTTAGGGGTTTATTTTGTTGTCTTTTTTTGAGCAGCTGTATGGCCACCATTAACTTCTGAAAATTGAAAGTTCCACAGCTGATGTTTAAATGACATAAGTTTGCATAAATGTTTAAACTCTTCATGTTCGTTTTATTGAAGTCTCATTTTTTATTATATATTTATATATTTATTTATTTATTAAATGGAAGGTTATTATTATTATTTATTATATGTAAGTACACTGTAGCTGTCTTCAGACACACCATAAGAGGGCATCAAATCTCATTACAGATGGTTGTGAGCCACCATGTGGTTGCTGGGATTTGAACTTGGCACCTCTGGAAGAGCTGTCAGTGCTCTTAACCACTGAGCCATCTCTCCAGTCCTGAAGTCTCATTTTAAAATAGCTATTTATAATGTAGTCAAATAAAGCAAAGTATACTTTGGTTTAAACATTTTACTTATTCTGAACTTGCTGGCATTTCTGTAACCTTGGTGCTTAGGGTGTTGAGTGAAAATGGTAGGTTTAAGTCCTCCCTGGCCTTATATACTGAGACCCTGTCTCTAAAGAGCAAAACAAAAACAGCAAGAAAAAACTATTTCTCTCCAGAAGTGCTGAAGTCAAGTCCATTCAGTCTTACTGCTTGTAGATCTGTAACTAGGCCATTTTGTTTGTCCTTTTGTGGGAAAAAGTTTGTCATGTCCTATAGCCAGTGAACACAATTAAGAGAGAACTAAGAGCATCATTGAGTGACTATAAACATGGTTTTATGAGAGTTATTGAAATTGTTTTGTTTTAAATAGATAAAAGTCTGTGAACTAGCTATATAGACCTTGAACTCAGTGGAATCTGCCTGTCTTTGCTCCCAAGCACTGGGATTAAAAAAAGCATGTTCCACCATACCCACTGAGGCTTTTTTTTTTTTTTTAAGATTTATTTATTTTATGTATATGAGTACAGTGTAGCTGTCTTCAGACATACCAGAAGAGGATGTCCATTACAGATGGCTGCGAGCCACCAGAGCCATCATGTGGTTGCTGGGAATCGAACTCAGGACCTCTGGAAGAGCATTTGGTGTCCTTAACCAATGAGCTATCTCTCCAGCCCCCGCCCCCACTCAGGTTTTAACATACAGTATTAAACAGTTAGTTGCTGGGGAAAGTAAATGTAAATGGTATTGACCTTGTTTTCCTTCTTGAAAGATTTCAGTTCTTTTGGACTCTATCACTGTGTCAGCTGGGCTTTTTTCACTTGCCTCTGCATCTGTGGGTTAGTCCTGTTGGTTTTCCTTTTTTGCAGGGTTTACTGTATAGCATTTTCTAGCTTGGGACACACTATGTAGACCAGGCTGGCCTTGAATCCGTGTGGCTCTGCCTGTTTCCCTAGGCTGGGATTTACAGGCTTGAGCCACCTACTTACCCAGCTCCTCCTTCTGAAGGCTCTGCTTTATGCTGCATCTGTCTCGCACTGGCTTTTATTTGTCTTCTCTGTGTGTTCTTCCCTGTCTCTTCCAGTTACCATCTGTGTGGATGGAGACATAGATTTCTAACTCAGGACTCTTGAACCTCTGGATACTCCTGCTTGTGTGACCCATAGCTCTCCATTCATCTTGATTCCTTTCTGGGGTTTCTCAGCTCATGGCATGATTGTTATCTGTTACCCAACTTGTACCCCAGTTCAGTCTTCAGTCAGCTCAGTATACATTATATATTACATGTAACTGAAACCCTTTTCATTGTCTCCATCCTGACCACTGTCAGTAGAGGCAAGTGTCGTTTCCTGGATCATGGCAGGCAATAGACTCGTCTGCTTCTTTCTGACCTCTGCTGTGCAGCCAGAGTAATTTTGAAATGCATCCGATGTCACCGCTGCTTAAAATAGCTGTCTCATTCATTTCAGAGAATGGAATCATCAAGACAGATAAAGTATTTGAAGTGATGCTGGCTACAGACCGCTCCCATTATGCAAAATCTAACCCTTACATGGATTCTCCACAATCAATAGGTAAGCTTTATATTTCTTTTTTTTTTTTTTAAGATTTATTTATTTATTATATGTAAGTACCCTGTAGCTGTCTTCGGACACTCCAGAAGAGGGCGTCAAATCTCATTACAGATGGTTGTGAGCCACCATGTGGTTGCTGGGATTTGAACTCAGGACCTTCAGAAGAGCAGCCAGTGCTCTTAACCACTGAGCCATCTCTCCAGCCCTATATTTCTAAAAAGAGCAGTATACATATATAGATTATAACCCTATTAATGGAAATTTTGTTGTCTAGTTTTATATCCCAACCCACCCTTTGTAGCAAAATCCTGTCTTTAAAAATATATTATGTGAATTAGGAAGTTTGGGAATATTTTAAAGAAAACCAAAGTTTAATGAAAACTTAAGAGTTGTAGCTGAGTGCTGTTTATTGAGGATCCTTAATTTTGAAACTGCATGTTAGCATTGATTTTTAAAATCAGTATTTAAAGGGAATGAGTAACTAAGTCATTGATGGTTCTACTTCACCTGCCCCATGGATGCTTTGCCTTTCTTTTGTCTTTAGAAAGTTCCACATTTAATTCCTTGTCCTGAAGCAGGTTTTGCTGAGCTGCTGAGCCTTGGCAGCGGGCGCCTTTGAGGCTTAGAAGTGCCTCAGGATTCTGTCGGCCAGCTGCCATGTCTTCTTCTGAAGCACTGTGACAGTCAGCAAGAAGATCCTGGGGAACTTCTGAACCCCGAAGGCACCTGCTACCACTGCTCAGTGAAAACTGCTTCAGAGGCAGAGGCAGGTAAATAAATCTTGAGAGTGTAATTTCGGAAGGAAGAGAAACCTGGGCTAAAACTCAGCACAAGACAGTAATTTATCACTGGATGGCAAAAGAGGAGCACGTTGAAGTGCTTTACTAGTCTCCTAAGCTGGTGGTCTGCCTGTTAAAGCGTTGTCCTAAATGTGAAACTAATTCTGCTAAGACTTTGCGTACTTATTTTACTTATGAAAGTTTTTTCTTTTATAAATATGAAGAAAATTCTTCCTGGTGTAAGCCTGTACTTCCAGCTACTTGGGAGGCTAAGACAGAGTGATGCTGAGTTCAGGGTCTGCCCAGGCTCATATGAGACCGTCTCAAAAAGAAAGAAACGAAGAAAGGACCAAAGCACCCAAGCTGGCATGATCCTTGTAAACTGAGCACTTGGGTGGTGAAGGCAGGGGGATCAGGAGCCCGCCTGCCCTGGCTACAGTCAATGCAAGACTAGCCCTGACTCTATGAGACCTTGTCTCAAACAAGTGGTTTATAGATTTATAGGTCTATGCAAGATCTAAACAAGTGGTAATGCACTCAAAGCGGTGGTGTGGCCCTTTCCTTCATTAGCAACAATACAGAGGGCATCTTAGAAGTAGGAGAGTGAGTGGGTTTACTAGAAGAGCACATTAGCCTTTGCGGTGATTGTGTTTTCTAAGTTCTACCTATGTCAAAAAAATTTTAACAGACTTTGCTTAAAGATCATAAAAAATGAAAAAGAATTGTGAAAAACAACGTGTGGCTGTTAGAAAAGGAACTGCATACATTATGTGTTGTGTTCTTGTAGCAGAGAATGTATCAGTATTCTTTTTGTTTTGCAGGTTTCCAGGCAACAATCAGTGCCCCTCACATGGTGAGTTAACTTTGTTCATTTGCTCGCAAACAGGACACATTTCACTCAAGTCATAAACATACTTTTTCTTTTCTCTTTTGAGACCACGTCTCACTATGTAGATCAGGCTGGTCTCAAACTCAGAGAGCTACATGCCTCTGCCTCTTGCCTCCCAAGTGCTGGGATTAAAGGTATGTACTGTCATGCCTGGCTGAACATCTTATTTATATTTGGTGTTTAGAAGAACTCTTCTTGTTAGAAGCTGCCATTATTAAAGACTTCAGTGTCTGCTGTTAGTACCTCTGACATAGAAATTGAACATAGCAAAGAGAAGAGAATATTTTACATAATGCTGTGGCTTTGTGCTGTCTGACTCTTCCTTTGATGATGTGTCTGTTCACTGCAGTCAGGCCCCTGCAGCAGACCAGGTGACTTGGTAAGCTAGTGAGCTTATTGGGGTTACTTAGATAAGCTTGGTGACTCAAAGGCTACCATGTCACTGCAAGGGACACCCTAGCTGTAATGCACAAGTGGGCTGTAATGCACAAAAGGTACATCGAGGAGCCCTGAAATGTTTGGTCAATTCTATCAGACTCTTCACCCCAAATTGTTCACACTTCTTTTAACCTTGAAGAGAGAGGCAAGCTGCACTCTATTACCCTTTCTGGGCTCCCAGTGTCTTGGGAGCCTTCCTTTCCCCTCCGGTGGGCAGTGTTCCAGCTTAGAGGAAATAGCTACAGCCTTAGGCCCCCAGGATCTGAAGCTTTCACAGCTCATTTGGGAGAGTCTTCAGTGAATAGCGATGCATAGCAGGTGGAAAGATATGTGACTTTGAAAAGACCTGTTTCTAGTGATCTTGGTTTCTCTGTGTAGCCTTGGCTGTCCTCAGATTCACTCTTTAGTCTAGGCTGGCCTCAAACACATAGAGATCTGCCTGGCACTAAAGGAGAAAACTATGACTATCCAACTAACGATATTTATTTTTATTGTATGTATATGTGTAATTGCCTGTGTGTGTGTGTTTGTGTGTGTGTGTGTGTGTGTGTGTGTGTGTGTCATGTGCAGCTAGCTCCCAAATAATGGAGGCAGAGACCTTTGTGTGTGTGTGTGTGCGTGTGTATGTACCATGTGCAGCTAGCTCCCAAATAATGGAGGCAGAGACCTAGAGACTTATTCAACAAGCATTAAGCACAATAACTGAGCAGATATTCCTAACTGTCTGTACTATCTACATTCCAACCACACGCTGCAATTATGTGCAGTTTGACACATCCTGGCTTATCTGCTCCATGTGTGTCCTCATGGAGAACTCCTTGGTGACTCTTCCTCATACCTGACCTTATGGCAACCTTTTTCTTTTTCTACCTGCCTTGTGGCCCTTCTTCTCCTGGACCTTTACAGGCTGCATGGTAAACTCTTTCTACCTGGCTCTTTTCCCTGGGACCCCTGGCTGGAATTGGAAGTCAATCTCCTCTGACCCATCATTGGTTGTTCACCTTTTATTAACCAATGGGAGATAATTGGGGAGGATTCTTTACATTGGTAAGGAGGATTCTACTAGATCTCGGGGAACAGAAATCAGCATCTGAATACACAGAGCACAAGGCCGACCCTAACACTGGGGCACTGGTCTAGAACCCTAGTCTCCCTCCTACGAGAGCATCAAGTACTTTTAATCTCTGAGCCATCTCTTTAGCTCCTTAGTTATTTTCCCATTGTTGTGATAAAACATCACGATCCAGGCTACTTATTAAAGAAAGCATTTAATTTGAGGTTCATGTGTTTCAGAGGGTTAGGGGTTAGAACCTGTGATTCATGATGGCCAGCTTAGCAACAAACATTCAGGCATGATGCTGGAGTAGGAACTGAGAGCTTACATATGATCCACAAGAATGAGAGAGGAGGGAGGGAGGGAGGGAAGAAAGGGAAGGAAGGAAGGAAGCAGGGAGGGAGGGAGGGAAGGAGGGAAGAACAGAGGGAAGGAGGAAGGGAAAGAGAAAGAAGAGAGGGAAAGGGGACTTAACTGGGTTAACTGGGAATGGCCTGGGCTGTTGAAACTTAGGAGCCCACACAATGATAACACCTTCTCCGTCAAGCCCACCCCTCCTTATTTTTCCAAAATATCCCCACCAGCTGAGTACCAAACATGCAAATGTATATGAGCCTACTGGGGCCATTTTCTTTCAGACCACCACAATACTATAGACATAAAAGTAAGATTTTATCCATTTGCTTTGGCATTTACGAATTTTACATAAGCCCGGTGGTGGTGGCTCATACCTTTAATCTCAGCTTTTTAGAAGTAGAGGTAGGTGGATCTTTGTAAGTTGAGGCTATCCTAGTCTATGGAGTGAGTTCAAGTCCAGCCAGGGATACACAGAGAAATCCTGCCTCAAAAAAGGGATTTAACATACAGGTAATTCTTTTTAAGTTTTGTTTGTTTGCTTTTTTGAGACAGGGTCTCAACATGTAGCCTTGGCTGGGCTGGAGCTCACTATGTAGACCAAGTTGGCATCTGCCTCCTGAGTAACACCATACTCAGTACTTTTTATGACTTTTACGAAGTGCTATTAGCTTACAGTTATATTTAGTAACATTATTTGTTTTTATTATAGATTGCAGTTAACTTAAATCTCTTCAATATTGATATTTGTTATAATTCATTTATATATACCTGAACATAGTCTAAGCTATAAAAAAAACCCACATGGCTCTTTAAGTATTGAATTTCCCTTCAAAATATAAGTGAAACAATATTTGCTTCTACATAACAAAGTGACTATTTTTCCAGAAAAGTTAGAAGAAACTGGCAACTTTGGTTGCCTTAGGGAGTAGAACTGGACAGTTGGGAAGGAAGGGGTTGAGGGGTTTTCACTGAGAACCCATTTTTTTAACCTGTGACTTTGAATTTTAATTTATATAGTTGTTAGCTAAAATCACAGGAGTATTTTAAATGTAGGAGGCCTAATGGAACTTCAGAACTCTCATATAATTAATTACTCTGGTGTCGGTCTGTTCCCATTGTCGTCATGGTTGGTAAGAGACGAGACTTTGGTAGAAAGTTACCAGCTGTGTTTATATGAGGTGGTATATAGACTTTAAGAAATTAATGCTAATGTTCTTTCCTCAGCATGCATATGCACTAGAACTTCTGTTTGACCAGTTGCATGAAGGTGCTAAAGCCCTTGATGTAGGATCTGGAAGTGGAATCCTCACCGCCTGTTTTGCACGGATGGTAAGAACTTTATTCTCCCTTGTGATCCCAATAGAAATGTGTTATGGGATTTAGCTATGGTTTCTTCTTACTGGTGGTTTTAATTTTCTTGTTTTGTTTTCTTGCGTTCTATTAAGATGGTAATCTTATATGTATCATTTAGGATTATTGTTGCAAGTGACAAAACCCAAACTGTAGAGCTCAAAGAGAATTTATTTAGCTTATCTAATGGTAAAGTCTAAGGGCCTCCCTGGCTTCTTACTGTGGCTGGATTTAGAAGGCCAGGCTTTATTTTATTTTATTTATTTTGGGTTTTTGAGACAGAAATTCTCTACATAACTCTGACTATCCTCAAACTCACCCTGTAGACCAGGCTGGCTTCAAATTTACAGAGATTCACCTGTCTCTGCCTCCCAAGTGCTGGGTTTAAAGGCATATGTCACCATGCTTGGCTGATTGGTTTCTCTCTGGGTGTTTATTTACCCTTACATTTTTCTGCATGTGCATCATGATTAGACAGTCCCTATCCTATACTCCCAATATAGCAGTCCAGTTATTCAAACTACAATCTGCTAAGTTCTCATTTAACAGAAAAAAACAGCAGGTCTGGTTTTCAGGCCATCTTACTGTCTCTTAAGAATAGAGGTGGGACTTTTCCCTTAGGAGAGGAGATGGCAAAAGCCCTGCCTACTGTATTCCAGTGGCTTGTTTAGTGAGGCACCAGAGGCTTATTTGGTGACACTGTCCATAGTGTAAGCTGGGACCACTAAGGCACATGGAGTGAAGGTTCATCTGAGTTCAGAGTCTCAGGTTGCTTTGAGGAAGCCTGTGTCCAGAGGCCACAGTGGGAGGTCCTGGTCTACTGAAGTGTATGCATTTGTCTTAGATTAAAATTGTATATGACTGCAGTAGTTTCTACAGTTAACTCTGCAGAGATGGGAATTTTGTCTAGTTTTTGTTTCCCTTGTTGTTGATTAAATATGTTGCTTGGCACACGGTGGGGTATCACAAACTTCTTTTCAGACATTTTGCTCGTTTTGTAGACTTCAGGTCCTCAGAACTGGGTATCAGGAATTCTATAAAAAGGGACAAATAGCATTGAACTAATGAATAGTTCTCTAGGGCTAATGTTACTAATTTTAAAGGAATATTCATTTTTAAAATATCATTAGGGGTTTGAGAAGATGACTCAGCAGGTAAAGACACATGTTGCCAATCCTGACAACCCAAATTTAATTCCTGGAACTCACATGATGGAAGGAGAGAACAGCTTCCATAAATTCTCCTCTGACCTCTCCACATGTGCCAGGACACATGCCCCTTCCATGCTCCCCTGATCTCTCCACATGTGCCAGGACACATGCCCCTTACATGCAAATTAAATAAATATAAATGTAGCTTTAAAAAGGTCTCTGACTTATCTTTTCAAAATGGTATTGTTTACCAAGCTTGTCAGTGTTCTGAGTGCTTGCCATGTGTCTTTTGTTTCTCAGAGCCTCTATGTGGTATAGACCCTGTCTCTTCTTACTTTGTACTTGAGAAATGTGGTTTAGAGAATGAGGGGTTTTTATGCCTAATGTCAGGTAACTATGAGTGAAGAAATTCAGACAGGATCCAGGAGTTTGTTCAGAGCCTTGATTCTGTTAACATGTTTGTAATTAATACTGACACTTATGTCCTTTTTATATATTTATGTATTTACCTTTTTGAGACAGAGTCTTACTGTGTAGCCCTGGCTCCCCTGGAACTTGCTATATAGATTGGGCTGGCATGTAATTCAGAGATTCACCTGGCTCTGCTTCTTAAGTGCTGGGATTAAAGGCACCATCTTGCCTGGCTTCTTCTTCTTCTTCTTTTTTTTTTTTAATGTGTTTTCATAGTTTTTACTAGTATAGTATAGGAATTTTGCCTCATCATTTTTTTAATTTTTGATTTCAAACAATCAAGGCTTGCCTCAAATTTACTCTGTATTCAGACTGGCCCATCCTGTCTCAGCTTCCCAAATTATGGGATGATAGGTGAGTACTATAGTGTCTGGCTTCTTAAAATTTTTTATGTAATATTTGAATTTTTTTCTAAAATTTATTTTATATTTTGGAGACAAGGTCTAAATGTAGCTTTGGCTGGCCTGGAACTTGTTATGTAAACTAAGCTGGCCTCAAATTCATAGAAATCCACCTGCTAATAAAAGTAATCGTATACCACCATGCCTGACTCAACAGTTGAGTAGTTTTTAAATTATCTGTCTTAGGGTTTCATTGTTATGAAGAGACTCTATGACCACAGCAACTCGTATAAAGGAAAGCATTTAATTGGTGCTGGCTTACAGTTTCAGAGGTTCAGTCCATTATCATGATGGGAAGCACGGCAGCATGCAGGCAGACATGGTGGAGGAGCTGAGAGGTCTCCATCTGGATCGTAAGGCAGCCAGGAGGAGACTTTCTCCATTCTGGTCAGAGCTTATGCTTAGGACCTTAGTCTACCCCCACAGTGACAAACTTCTCCAACAAGGCCACACCTCCAAATAGTGCCACTTCCCATAGGCCAAGTATTTTTAAACCACCACACCTGGACCTAAGCTTTTGTGTGTGTGTGTGTGTGTGTGTGTGTGTGTGTGTGTGTGTGTGTGTGTGTGTATGTGTGTGTATGTGTGTATGTGTGTGTATGTGTGTGTGTGTGTTTTGAGACAGGGTTTCTCTGTGTAGCCCTGGTTGTCCTAGAACTCACTCTGTAGACTAGGCTGGCCTCGAACTCAGAAATCCTCCTGTCTCTGCCTCCCGAGTGCTGGGATTAAAGGCGTGCGCCACCACTGCCCGGCCTAAGCTTTTTTTAAAAAAAAACTTTTCACAAGATCTTTATAAGTTCTAGATTGTAGTTCATTCCAGATATAGTCAAGTTGACAACTTAGAATAGCCATCATCACACCCTTTTAGCTAGAGTTCATACACATTAAATATTGGTAATTAAATCCTACTTCAAAGTTCTAGATTTAAAAATATATTTCATTTTTTGAGACTGGGTCTTACCGTCTTACCATATAGCTGTGGCTGTAACTCACTATGTAGAGCAGGCTGTCCTTGAACTTTGCTTCCCAAGGCCTGTGCCACCTACCACACCTAAGTTCTGGGTTTAAAAATTAAAAATGTAAGAAAGACACAAGTTTCTTGTATTATATGTTTTTGTAGTTTAGTTTAACTTTATAATTGCTTAAATAAAATTACTTCAAAAAGTAAAAAAAAGTTGTAAATGGTAATTATGATAAATTAAGAGTTCAGCAGATAAAAGACTTAATTTTTTATTTCTCATTACAGAATATGGTTTTAATTAAGGAATTAATGAAACCTCAGAAAAGCAAATTTGGCCCTGTGGACTCTTAAATTATCTTTTGTTTTTCAGGTTGGACATAGTGGAAAAGTCATTGGAATTGATCACATTAAAGAACTAGTAGATGACTCAATAACTAATGTCAAAAAAGATGACCCAATGCTACTGTCCTCTGGGCGAGTGCGACTGGTTGGTGAGTAGCAGAAAGCTTACTGTCTCTCTTCATTTGCACAAGAGCAGTGAAATTATAAAGATCTTGTGAAAAGTTAGAGCTAAGAACGGCGGTCTTTGCTGGCATCGAGACACAAGTAGAAACAGCAGCCCTTGTCCATTTCAATGGACATGACATGTATTGCTTTATGATCTCAGCTTCTCAGTGGGGTTGACTTTGTTTGCATTTTGCCCATTGGATTTCCCTGTTGTCAAGTGCCTGTTCAGCTCTCCGGTTGCTTGTGTTTATCTCTGATATAGGTGTGGTAGTAATTACTCTTTTGTTGCTTTACATAATTTCTTCACCCCTTGGTGGTATGCATTTTTATTTTATTGCTACTTTCCTTTTATTTTCTTGCCTTCCCCATGCTAGGTAGGTGCTGTACCACCAAGCTCTGTCCCCAGCCCTTCTGCTAAGTAGGAATCCTTATCTGTAAGTGGTTAGGCTTACCCTTATTCCCCAGTCTTCAATGTCTTGAGGATATGTGAAGTCAGAAGTCTTTTACTGCACTCTATTTTCAACCTCCTGGGTTAGAATTCTTCACACCAAGTTTGACTCGCACAGATTCTCAGAGTGTAACTTCTTTTTCAGTGGGTGATGGAAGAATGGGATACGCTGAAGAAGCTCCTTACGATGCGATTCATGTGGGAGCTGCAGCCCCAGTTGTGCCCCAGGCAGTGAGTTGGGATTTATTTTTTCTTTGTGTTTTAGTCCTGTAAAACTTAAAATATTTTTATGTAACAATGTAGTGATGAGTTCCAGATAAAGTTCAGAATATACGTTGTAGTTAATACTAAATGCTAAGAGTTTATTGGATTAAAGAAAAGTGTCTAATGTGAAAGAATTTTGCAGAGTAGTCAAAGAGAAAGTAATGATGGAACTTGAACTGGGTCTAAGAGTCATTGGAGCCTCCAGCTTAGTACTCAGGTGTGTCTATACAGTCTGAGCTCAGTACAGGGAGTACTGCCTTGGGAACAGGAGGCAACATAGAAAGAGCTCAGTGCTTATGTAGACTTGAAGTATACATGTGATGCCAAGAAGGTAGAGATGAAAGGACTGGCTTTGGGAGCAAGCCTGGGGGTGCAGGAAGACTATTTTTTCATTAGAACTCAGAACTCAGGCACATAATTCAAAGGCAACTCAGTATTCAAATATTACTTAAAAAAAAAAAAAGCTGGGCAGTGGTGGTGCACAGCTTTAATCCCAGTAGAGGCAGATTAATTTCTGAGTTCTAGGCCAGCCTGGTCTACAGAGTGAGTTCCAGGACAGCCAGGGCTATATAGAGAAACACTGTCTCAAAAAACCAAACCAAACAAAAAAATTAAAAATGGAAAGGAAAAGATCTGGTGACCAAATTTTAACCAAAAGCAACCTTCTTGGGGACAATACTATCCAGAGTGTCAGGTTTCTTACATTCTGGTTTGTATTATTCAAATGGTAGCATATTGTAGGGCACTGGGCGGTAGGGAGATAAAGGGGGGTGGGAGAGATGCATCCTGCCAGAGCTTGGGAGGCTGCCCCGTGGGGTGGCAAAGGCACCGCTGGGTACCTCAGAAGTACCTCGGGAGAACAGGAGCTGGAGTCTGGGCTGTGCGGAGGGCGACATCCCAGACTGCTGTATGTCTAGGAAGAGCTGAGAACAGACCCTTGGGCAGACTCTTCAGGCAGCTAGGTTTGCCTGGAGCTTTGGGAGGCTTTCCTGAGGGAGATTAGACTCGGCTCTTTAGGGAAAGGCCTAAGCCATTGTTTCAGCAGGTCAGTGAGAGAGTGGGGTGGGGGGGGGGTAGGAAGGGGTGGAGAGAGAGGGAGAGGAGGGGGGGGGGCCGGCTATGGCCATGTGGAGAGAGGTGAAGGGAGAGGTAAAGAGAAAAACGAGGTGAGAATAAGAGCAAGAGCTTAAGTGAAAGGTAGGAGGGGGCAAGCAGCGCTTATTATAGCAGGCTGGGCTACCTTGCTGTTGCCAAGTAACTGTGGGGCGGGGCATGCCTGGCTGTGATCAGGTGACTGTGCGAGTGAAGTTCTTCCAGAATACCGGGAGCTTGGGGCATTGTCTACATGACTGGTCTACGGGATAATGGAGACCTTATGGTGTCAGGCGCGTAATGTCTGGCGGCATAGCTCACTGTTCCATCCCTTGTAGAATTTTCTACTGGGTCTCCTGAGTAAGCCTCACTCAACCAGAACACAGACTGCCTTTCACGGTCCAACAGCACATGATGTAACCGGTTTCAGACTGGAAGGGTAGTCTTGGTCTGTGCCCATAGGACTGTCCTCATGCCAGCACTGAAAGTGTCCAGTCCAGCCTCCTCATTGCAGCCCTGCTATGAGGATTCCCTTACTATTGTCTCAGAGATGCCCTAGATCCACTGCAGTCGGAGAGCACTTACCTGTTGGTTCTCTGTACTTTTCCCTTCTCCATGCCCCCCTCCACAAAGATCTGGAACACGCTACACTGGCGTTAGAGTTCTCTGTTGTAGTAGTGTGTCTGCTCTTTAGCTGTACTAGGCAGCTCTCTCAGGTGTTATGATGAAAGAGATGAATATAACAGTTTCTATCATCAAATAACTTGTAGCTTAGTAGGGGAAGCGGAAAAATAAAGGGGTAAGTGGGTAAGTGGTTTCTAGAACTGTGCTACGTGTTCTGTGTTCAACCAATAGGGAATGAAAAATATTTTTTTGGATGGTGGGGGGACGTCCTGGAAGTTGAAGGAGCAGCATTTAAGTTTGCTGTCACTGTGTACTGACATTGTATAGACACTGAGTCTATACAATGGAGGAATGCACAGGCCCTGTTAGCAAAACCAGTGACTTAGAGATGGCTTAAGTGTGGGAGGGTATATATTATATATATTATATAGTATATAGTATATATATTATATGTGAGCACTGTGCTTGTAAGAGACCTGAGCCACTGTGGATTTTGTTCAGCCTGACGGGTCCTGAAATGAAGCCCTAAAGACACTAAGAAGTGACTAAACAAAGCGCTTTTCTCCTTCTGCCCATGGACATTGAGCATTATGCACAGCACTGTCCGATGGTGTGGCTGTTTCACATCTGTAACTTGCTGTGTGGGGGGTTTCTTTTTTCTCCTAGTTAATAGACCAGTTAAAGCCTGGTGGAAGATTGATATTGCCAGTCGGTCCTGCCGGTGGAAATCAAATGTTGGAGCAGTATGACAAGCTACAAGATGGCAGTGTCAAAATGAAGCCTCTAATGGGGGTGATATACGTGCCTTTAACAGATAAAGAAAAGCAGTGGTCCAGGTGGAAGTGACTTTCTCTTCTGCTCTTTCTTCCTCCACACATTCAAGGTGAAAGGGTGTGGGCTTTAAGACCTTAGCCTGCAAGAGCTGATGCTGGTGGTTTCCTTCATGCTACTCCATTAAAGCATCAGAAACTCATGACACTAAAGAGTCACAAGTGGTGCATGGTCTGCCCTTCTTTCAGTTTGACTCGTACCTTTAGAAAGGGAGGATGAGACCTGGTCGGCACGGCTGCGTCTGGGTTTTGCAGGGTGATCTTATTTATCAGACTTCCCTGCATATTTATGTCATGTTTATTTATAGCTGCTATATGGTTATGGAAATAAACGCTTTGATCTGGAAAAGAGGCCATCATTTCTTGCTTTATTCACTCCCTCTAATACTACTGTGACAAGGAGAAAGAAAAACATTTGGAAAGGGCAAAGATATTTGTCCCAGTTTTCAAAAAAAATGTCAGAATCCCAGAGAGGACCGCCTGCCTTTGGGTTGATATGTTTGGGTCGGTTCCAAGGTGTGAATCAGGGCTCTCAGAGCCACTGTGGGAAGTCAACGTGTCGGCATGCTGTAGATGAGGACGGCCAGTTTTGAGCACTTTTGGATAAATTTTGAGAGGAAAGGGATTCCAGAAGCTGTCCAGTATACACACCAGGTCTCACAACCTGCCTGGAGGGCATGCAGCACAGAGCTGCCCTCACAGCCTGTCTCCAGAGCATCGCATGGCTCACTAAGAAACTAGTGCCTGCTTTTGCTCAGTGCCACTGTGTCAGCTGAATGCATCCTGCTCTCTCCTCTCCCCATGGAGAGATACAAGGACAGCATAGTAGGGTGCTGTGCCGTGTTGCTTGAAACTGGTGTCTAAATAAGGGTGATCTCTCAGTGTCTGCCTTAGAATCCTTCTTGGTTGACAAAAATTTACTTCAAGAGGATTTTTTTTTTTTTAATAAGTGGCAATTTTAAGTACAATGGAACTTTTAATTTTGCTTTCTGTATAGAAGACAGACACCATTGAATGACTTTTTAAAATTCCTGTGTATGTGTGTGTGCGCATGTGTGTGTGTGTGTATTTGCATGTGTGCATGTGTGTACGCCATTGCATGGGTGTGGAGCTCAGAAAACAACCTGGAGAAGTCAGTTCTCTCCTACTATGTGGGACCATGGTATTGAGCTCAGATTCTGAGTATAGACACAAGTCGCTTTTACCCACTGAGCCATCTTGCCAGTCCTTGAGAGTTTAATTGCAAAAGTAAAAACTTAATTGCTTAAAGCAGTGTTTTAACTCTTGGATTTGTGGCCATCCATGAATATATTAGACCAGTCAGGGGCCACACCCTTAAAAACAAAACATGATAACTCTGCCCCTCGCTACAGCCAGTTCCACAGCCAGTTGATAGTATTCCACCGTCCCCATGCTGGGATTTGTCTGGCTTGAAGTTGTGTGTTGCTTCGTGCATGCTGTCGCAGTCTCTGTGAGTTCATATGTGCAACTTGGCTGCCCCGCTGTATCTGGAAAACAGTTTGCTTATAGTCGTCCACTGTCTCTGGCTCAGTCTTTGCAGCCTGTTTCTGCAATGATCCTCAGCCTTGGGTGGGGATATGATGTCCCATTTAGGGCTGAGCACCCCACAGTCACTCATTCCTGCATCCTGACTAGTTGTGGGTCTCAGTGTTTGTTGCCATCTACTGCAAAAAGGAACTTTTTTGATGACCAATCTGTAGGTACAATGAGAATTCATTAGGCATCTATTTAGTACTGTTCTATTAACAGAGTAATAGTAGTAGATTCTCCCTGAGGGCCACAGGTTCTTGGCCCTGATACAGGGACCAGATATGGGTTCCAGCGTATGGAATGGGTCTTAAATTCAATCAGTATGCCTACTCCCATGACACTTGTGCCACTACTGTACCAGTGGGCACATCAGTCATTATTGTAGTTTGCAGAATTCACATCTGAATAAAGATAGATGATTCCTTTCCTCCTTTCAGTATAAGATTTTTCCAGTGCTTTATAAGCTAGCCAGTAGGGATAGTAGTATTCCAGGTCATCACTAGCTTGAGTTCCCCATATTTTATGTTTAAAGCATGTGATGTTTCAGCAGTAGGGTCTTACTGACAGTTTCTGCAAAGTAACCAGAGCAATGACAGTAACCCCTAGCAAGTAAAACTGCCCCCCATTTCTTCATAAAGAGAATCCCTTTTTTCCATTATATGTGCTTTGGAACCCCCCAACAAAACAAACAAAATCCCTGCATCTTCCTGATTCAAACTGTTAGGAAACATTAGTAGATCTATTTCCTGGTAGTACATTCCATTTGTTCTTGAATGACACTGTATGATTCAGTATTACTAACACAGAGCTATTAAAACAATATAACAAATCTACATGGTTGTAACCTACTGACGAACATATAGCCATTTTTAAAAAGCCTTTCTAAGTCTTGGGCATGCTACTTTTTACTGTAAATGATCAGATAAAGGTAAGCAGAATTTTGAACATTGGGGAAAATTTAGTAACTAGAAAGTTGAATGGATTTGAGAGTTAGGCTATGTGAAAGTTGAATATGTATTCACAGCAAATGTTGGCTTTTCTTTGTACCCTGAAATTTAAAATTCCAATCGACGAGCTTGGTTTTTCTTGAGAACATGTGAACAAAGTCCAGATGTGCCCCAGTAGTAGATTATTTGCCTAGCATGCTCACGTCCTTGAGTTTGATCCCCAGTATCTCCACAAAAAAGCCAAGAAACCAAACCAAACTAAACCAAAACACCCTCAAAAACAACAACAATAATAACAAACCATAATGGGGAGGGTATTTGGAAATGTGTTATGTTATTGATGAGTGTTAGGATTTATTTAGATAATTATTTAATGCCTTACAATAAATAAATAAATAAATAAATGAAAGTTTTACAGTTTAGGATCCTAATTCATGGGTTAGTGAACTGTGTGAATCGGGTAAGTGAACCCGCAGTAGACTGATATTCTAACATGTTCATGAATTACAGTTGAGACTGTTTTATGTAATAGCACTACTGTTGTTAGAAGACTATTTAGGGTGGAATAGAACTTATTTGTATCGTGTAAAAGACAACCCAGAGGCTGGAGATTTGGCTTGTCTTCTAAAGTGCATGCTGTGCAAAAAGGGGGTGGGAAGGGGCTGAGTTCAGACCCCTAGCACCACATAAAAGCTGGCTGTGGTGGCGTGTCATTAAGTGGGTAGGGGAAGGGAGAGGCAGGTGGATTCTGTGGGCTTACTGGCCAGCCAGTCTTGTAGTCTTGAAGTTCAAGATTAAGAAATTAAGACTCTGAATCAAAAAATAAAGTAGAAACTAACCAAGGAAGACCTGAGACACTAACATCTGGTCTCTATGTACACACATACACACACACACACCAGTAATGTAATATAAAAAGGGTCTTACTAGAGGAATAATTATTTTGGTATCATGTATAAAACTCAAAAGGCACATTATTTGTCAAGCCTCGAACACAGTACTACTACCCTGGGAAAGCTTTCATGTCATGACTCTATGACAGCCAAAGCTTTTGCATAACATTCATCTTAGTTTTTGCTGAGCCAAGTTGGCTAGGGGAGTGTAGAGCTCCTGAGCTTTGTCAAGTGGCCAGTTTCTCTGCTGCTCACACTTGCCTCTGTCCATAGTATGTAACATTTTCCTGAGTCAGTTGAGGTTTAATCATGATATCACACATATCCCTAAGGAAGTGAGTGTTGAGTGATGTTTTTATCATGCATGTTCCCTTCTGTGAGGCTTTCTGGTGCTTTTGTGTATTTCTGTGCTTAGTGGTTTCATTGAGGTAGAGTTTACATGCCATCCAGTTGATGGCACACTCCCCTCTCCTCTTGCTGACAGCTGCTGGCCCAGTGCTGCACGTGGCTGGCTGACTGAATGGTTTTCTTGGAGCTGATAAAGCTGCTTTATGAAATCAGCTGACAGGTATAATAACGTGCCTACAGACAGTGCATTTTCTCCAGAGAGTTTGAGTTGTAAGTGCAAACAGACTCTCTAAGCAAAAGACTACATTTTTTTTTTATCCAGTTTTGTGACTGTATCCATTAAAAAAAAATGAACTCTCAATGTTTAAATTATATTATAATAAATAAAGTAGATCAGCAAGATGATCCTAGACAGAAGTCATAAGTTTTCTGAATTCTTTTGCCTCAAAAGGAAAAAGTTTTACCTTTAGAGTTAAAAAACCAACTTGGGGCTTGTGGTTTCCTTCTGTGTTTGGGAATAGCATGAAAGAGGCTTGGAGAGACTGATTTTGCTTTGGCTTGGGGGTTTAATGGGCTTTTATTTCCTCTTACTGTGTTGCTTGGAATCTGCATATCTTGCTGACTTGAATGTTGGGTCTAAATTGTTAGAGCGCCAGTTCACAACATGTAGCCCCTAATTATATTTTTCTACTTTCTCCCCAGGGATGAACTGTGAAAGCAACGTGAGCTTGACCAGACTATAACACGGCAGTGGGCTGCTCATCTCAGTCCTTAAAGCATTTGAGAACCAACAGCATCACCAGTCCATAGCACCGCAGTGGACCGCTCATCTCGGTCCTTAAAGCATTTGAAAACCAACAGCATCACAGCTTGTTTTGGACTTTGTTATACTCTTACTTTCAGCATGAAAATGTGTGGTTTTGTAGGGTTTCCTAATTCCAAGCGGCGCAGAGCCACACTGGTAGAGGATGGCTGCAGAGCATTAACTTTGTGTGTTGTTTTAACATGCCCACATTTCACTCTAAAAAATATTAAAAGAAAGGGTTCTCCAACTGGAAAAGCTTCGTTTGTGAATTAGTTGTGAAGCGTGGCTTGGCTTTTCTTGGACACTTAATTCTGTTCCAATATTAATTTATCAGATTTCTTTTGTGCATCAGATAACACCACATCCACAAAGTTTAACTTCGTTGGTAGCTGATGTCTGTTAGATGCTACTAAGAAAACAGAGATGAGCTTTCTTCTTAAAAGCCTTTGATGTGGCGTCGTAGGCTAGCATGTCGTAGATACAGTCAGCTGCTGTTACCTTAAAACTAGGTGTTTGTAAATACTGAAACTTAAAGACGACAGCAGGTGGTGTCCCAAAACACTCAGCTGTTCTGATTGGACAGCTCTGATGTAATTTTCCTCTCTCTAAAAATGCTAGGAGGCTTGTAGCTCAATATCGTTTATCTGTTTCTAGTTTGCTGCTGGTAATGTATCTGCATCTAACACTCTGTGTAAGCTGTTGTCTTTGCACAGTTTATGCAGCGCTGCTTTGCCAAATAAAATTAAAAGCAAAAGAAGCATTGGTGGCCTTTGAATCTAGAAGAGCACAGGTCTGCTAGGTCCAGATGCTGCCCACAGTCATGGGAAACGTTGTATTCCGCTGCTGTGTCTTGTGATATTCTAGGAAGTAAATATGCATAGCATTCGTCCACTCTATGTGGCTGCATTTCTTCAGGACAGAGACTTTGTGTTCATTGTTTCTCTCTGCCTTCCTAGCCCAGGGCTTGGTATTTAATAGCTCTGTAGTAAATGCTCAATGAGTGAGTAATTTAATAACTGTAAAATGTTTGTGAAGGCAGTGGCACTTTGAAGATCTTATTTAAATATGGTTTTATATTTTCTAATAAGACTTTAGTTTTTGTGTAGATTCTAGAACTTGAGAGAAGATTACAAGCTCCCAGTAAATGGGGCTAAGCAAAGCAAAGCCTTCACTCTATGTGTAAGGGCACGTGATTCTGACAAGAAGATTCTTAGTGTCTGAGAAGCCCTTCCCCACTCTTTGCATCTTACATTACCGATTTAAAAGTCACGCAGACATCAGCTGACAAGTGTGTCTTCTTGGCTTAGGTCTCAGTCCCAGGAAACTAGCATTCCTGTGCCCCTGCAGAGCTGAAAGCCTTAGCCAGCTCTGCTCTGCTGCTGGTCGTTGCTCTGGAAGCCTGTCTGTGACCCCTGGAGTCCGGGATGCATGGTCATGTGAAATATGTGTAACGTCAAATGTTCATTCAGGCTTTAACGCAAATAAATCCTTCAACTTCCCCACCAGTCTGGGTCCTTGGTAGTCATTGCACATCACCACATGCAGATCTGTGCTGCAGAGCACAGGAAGGTGCTTCGACTTCAGTTTGCAGTCCAGTGGACGAGACAGCTTAGAAACAGGCAGCATAACCTCCACCCAGTTTGTACAGAAAGTTGGTGCCCAAGAGTTTTTCTTAGACTTTATACTTTGAGGAGGTGAAACTTCAGGATGTTGAATGAACAGCTAGTTTTAACAGCATCACTAAGTGGGTCGAGATGGAAGTAATGGTTTTAATGAGGTCTAAGCCCTTTCAAAGAGTTGAGTTTATATATGTGTATAAGACAGGTAAGAAATGCCTGATTTTCAATGTACATAATTTATTTTCCTTATAGAAAATACATCTGAATATAAATAATATAAGGAACAATGAAGATACTTTGAGACATTCTAGGTAGTGTGATCTTGTGAATAAATTTTTCCCTATAGATTTGGTCTTCCTAAAAGCTAAATCTAGCCATCAGACTTGGGTAGCAATAAGCTTATGTCAGGGTTGAGTTTCTGTTAAGGGCTGCTGCTCTTTCTCAGCCAGGAACAATGCAAATCAGCACCCGGGGAAAATGGTGATTACTGGCCACACAAATAAGATTCCCCTTACAGCTGCCATGTTTTATTGTTGGTTTGTTTATTTGTGGGAGGCGTGGGGGACAGCAAGATGGCTCAGGAGGTAAACAAGCTTGCTGCCAAACCTGAAAACCTGAATTTCAACCACACCCCACCCCCAGACCCACAGGGTAGAACAACTGACACCTGCAGATTGTTCTCTGACCTTCAGGCATTTGTAGCCCTTGTCTGAAATCCCAGCACTTGGAAGCAGGAAGGGTCAGAAGTCATCCTTGGCTACACAGCAAGTCCGAGGCCAGCCTGGACTCCATGAGACCCTGCCTTAAAGAGAAGAAAAGAGAGAAAAAAAAAAAGAAATGAAAGTTCCTACAGTGTATCTCTTTACTAAAGCATCTTAAACATTGAGTGGATTCTAAAATAGAGTAATTTTTTTAAAATAGTAACTTTGTGAACTCTTCAAGCTATTCTTGAGGTGATTCCTCAGAGTTTGTAAGGCCTTTTTCTCTCTCTCTCTCTCTCAGATTTTTCTAGTTTCTGGTAGTTTAGTGTAGCACCAAAGGCAGTCATGACAGTGTGGTCACCCAACACTGATAAACAAATTGCAAGCATGAGTCATCTTATGAATTGTTGTAGAACTCAACAGGCTGATAACTTATGAGCACTTAAACTCTTGTACCATACAAATAATTTTTTTGTTTTTGTTTTTTTTTTGTTTTGTTTGTTTTGTTTTTTGAGACAGGGTCTCTCTGTGTATCCCTGGCTGTCCTGGAACTCACTCTGTAGACCAGGCTGGCCTCAAACTCAGAAGTCCACCTGCCTCTGCCTCCCAAGTGCTGGGATTAAAGGCATGCCCCGCCCCGCCTGGCTACAAATCATTCTTATTGCTTACTGTGTTCCTGATGACCTAATTGTTTAATGTGTTACATAGTGGAGATGGGCCCTGACTGGACTTCAGTTGCATCTCTGGACTTCTGCCACTTTTCAGAAAGACGTATTTCACCCTTAGCATTCTTTTTTTTTTTTTTTTTTTTTTTTTTTTTTGGTTTTTCGAGACAGGGTTTCTCTGTGTTGCCCTGGCTGTCCTGGAACTCACTCTGTAGACCAGGCTGGCCTCGAACTCAGAAATCCGCCTGCCTCTGCCTCCCAAGTGCTGGGATTAAAGGTGTGCGCCACCACCGCCCGGCCACCCTTAGCATTCTTAAAGGTTCTCAGTAAAAGGACCCATTTGAAAAGGGTACTGGCTCAAGGAAGCCCGGGACTGTGCATTGTAGTGTAGTAAATGGAAATGAAGTCTAATAATTTGTTCATCTTGAATTCTTTAGTCATAACGTTTGTTAGCCCTCCCTTCCCCACCAACCCTGAGGTTCATCTTTTTAACTGTGTTTCTTGTTTACATCAAGATTTTGTTCAGTTCCTTTCTTGCTTGTGCGGAAGAAAGCAGGATAATTGATGTTATTCTGCCTGTAGTCACAGGGTGGCTGCTGACCTGGGTTGGTGAACCCTGCGAGCCTCTGGTATCTTTTTCACTTTTCATTCTGCCTTCTTCCTGTCATTCTGGGCTGAGAATCGGAAGAATTTATTCAGATAGTACCAACAGGAGGAGTATGACGCACATGAAAATTGTCAAAAGGTTAGGCAGTGGCAGAACAAAGGACATTGAAATTGTGAGCAGGCTTGAGGCACCCTACACATTTGGCCATGTCTTCCAAAACGTATTGCTTGGCTTTTCTTTTTTTTTTTTTCCTCCCCTATCACTATTGATTTAAGCACTCATTATTTTCCAAGGATTTTTACCTAGTAATTATGTAGTGATGGAGAGAGCTCAGTTGGTAAGTGCCACATGCATCCACAGCTTTGAGCCATGGCACAGCACATTATGATCTTGGCTCCAGTGAACAGTTAGGAGATGGGCAACAGAATTGAAGAGAGCAGGCTAGGAAGTTAAAGATGGGTGTCGCACAGCATCTGACTGTCTCTGTATCCTATACCCTGGACAAAACAAAAGCTGGAGGCGGCGTGGCCTAGATTGGCTCATTCACTGTTCTGATCTGGTCTCTGCACAGGATGATCTGGGATGGTACATTTAGTGATGGCAGTCTAGTTTTGTCAGTAGAACTGTTTTAAGAACCTTTGTGTAGAATTTGAGAATTTTCAGTCACATAAAATGATGACAATGTAAAAGTGCACTTGAAGCAGGCTTTATACCCAACAGTTTTTCCTAAGCCATTTTGTAAATTGTTTTTGTATTAAAATTAGGTTTATGGTTTGTTTACTCATACACAGGGTCTGTGTAGTTCTGGTTAACCTGGATCTGTCTGCCTCTGCCTCCCAAGTGCTGGCCTTTACTTCACCACCTGGTCAAAATTGCGTTAAACGGGACTGTACCGTGCTTGGGATAAGGGACTCTCTGACTTCAGCCCATTTTTGAGACACCTGTTGTGGGTCTAACTTTATTTCTGTCATCTTTGGTTTCCTGCTTAGCCAAGGACTCTAACAGCATGTAGCCTGGGAAGTCACTGTGACCTTATCCGTTCTCTGTACAGTACTAGACCCACCTAGGGTAAGACCTAGGAGAGTAAAGCCACAGGCAAGAAGTTTGAAGCCAGTTAAGCCAGCTTCATGAGGCCATTTGTCAGGAAACCACTGGGCTTTCCCCTTGGTGGATAACTAGAGCAGTTCTTTGTTAGAAATTCTCATTGAGGTTTACATGAACAACCTGAAACTGTACAAAACTTGGAGTCCAAAAGCATAAGGCTAGTTGTGCTGGGAAGTGGTATAACTTAAATGGAAATGGGACCTAGACATTAAGAGATGAAGGGTGATAAATTACAGCCACCTCTAGTCTCGGATGCTCAGGGTCAAGGCTTATATTAAGAGTGTTCCTGGGATGACTCTGACGGAATACATGAAGGGAAGGACTCAATCTGTATGAAGTGTATATGAGCAATCCAGTCAAAGCCACCAACAAACAGGCAGACTGCCTTGGACAGCCATCTTGAGGGGCAAATAGAATTATGGACCTCTATGTTTGGATTGAGGGAAATAGGAAAAGAGCAAAATCAGCAAGGAAAGGTGCTGGTGTGACAAAAGAGCAAGGGGGACAGACAACTTCTCAGTCATCACACGAAGAGAGGGGAAAAGTTCCTACCGAAGAGACTATATATCTCGGAAGTAAACGACATTAATCAAAATGGCTTATGGAAGGGTGAGGGTACCTGCTGTCACCTTGTCCCACCTGCTGTCACCTTGTCCCGAGAACCAAGTTGACAAGTGAGTTTTAAGCTTCTGGGTAGACCTTGGGGAAAAGCTGTGAGGCAGCATGTTTAAGAGGTAAAGTATGGGCACTGGGCCCTTTTTAAATTGTTTCTGAACTGAGGGACAATGTAAGTCAGAGTCCCTGAGACGACTCTTAGAGGCCTCGCCCAGGCTCGAGATAAGGAGCCCTGGGTAGGGCCAGATCTTCTCCAGGAGACTTTATGTGGCTTGGGGTGACTCACTTTTCTAGAACCCTCAGTGTCCCTTTGTGAAAACAGAGTTGGCATGATTAAATCCAAATACTAGAGTTTGGGCACATTTAGTAATTTATAAGAAAGGTTTTTTTTTTTTTTTTTTTTTTTTTTAAGGCATAAGAATAAAATAGTTTATTAAAGGACTGGTACATACAAGGTATCTTTTCTCAAGTACTTCAAAACAATAGCAATACTAGATTGTAGTTAACTTCTTTGTATATAAAAGATGTGCAGAAAGAAACATGCCTTATCAGTTTCTATTTACTGGGTATGGCTATAGGTGACCTCTATGAAATTGAGCTGCACAGCATCACACACTGTAGGTAAGTTCACTCCACATTTCTCTCTCAGATTGCTACTGTAACATTTATACCATTGATTAGCTCTAAATAGTCAGCAAGAGGCTGGAGTTAGAGTCTCAAGAGACAAAAGCAAACATTAGTTTTTCTAGAACTACCTTTTTATCAATACATTTCAATAGGTTATATTCCCTCACCAAAATCAAACCCCTTGTTAAAGGAACCACCTACTTTATATTGAGTCTAAACTAATGAGACTATAGGATTTTTCAGTGTTTTGTAATGTTTGCCAGTTAGGGTAAAGAAACTAGAAACATCATGATTATAAACGGGCACCACACCGTGCAGTCCCCTCAGAGTAACCTCTAGAGTGTGCGACCTGGCACTAAGTAGTGATGGGAAAATCTGCCTTTACTGTCTACAAACTTAAAGATATTAAGCTAGATGCTAGTTTCCTGCAAAGGGGAATTTGTGCAAAAGTGCTTTCTGCTCCGGAAATACATCCTAACATTAGCTGATTGTACATTATAACATTTTAATAACAAAGAACAGTGAGGGCTGGAGTATAGATCCGTGGTAGAGCACTTGTCTAGCACAAACAGGCTCCTGGGTCCTACCTCCAGCCCTGCAAGACACACAAAGGGAAGCACCTGGGCTCATTCCATAGAAAAGCCTGTGATACCTGGACATGGCGACATTTTTACAAACACCCAGACATCACCATTTGGATTGATAATTCGCATGTTTTTCATCAGAAAGGCTCATGTTGAAAACCAATGCATATGTAAAGCAGCCACACTGCTCCACACCAGGAAGCGGCAGTGAGCAGATTGTCCTCACGGATCCCAGGGCTGGGACTCTATTTGCTTTTGCCTGCCAGGTCCTCCTCCGCTGCTGCTAGCTTGCTCTCATTTCATAACCACCTACAGTTGCTCCTAACCAAAAGGAATTCTTCCAAGGTCAGCCAGATGTGGCAGCTCCCACCATGGTCTGATGTCAGAAGCATAGGGTGGGGCGGGGTAGAAAACCCATATTCCTCTACTATGGGACATCACTGATCTATTCAAAATGCTTATAACATCCAGACGGACCTGCCATTGGTAACATCTCACTGAGGGTAAATTTACTTAAGATCCCTTTTCAGAGGTATTTGGCAGAGGAAAAGAAAGTGGAGCTCATGAGAACTCGTGGAGAGAAGACAGCCAGAAGACAAGGGAAGCTGCTAGGGATCAGCAGTTGGCACCTCGCAAATGAAAGGCAGGACTTCCATCTGTCACCTCATGACATGCTGACTTTTGTCTCAGCAAACAAGCTGCAATCTTTTGAATTCCTCTCTACCTTTGAAGACATCATACATCCCAGGAAAATGATTTCAGGATAAAGCAAGGCTTGTGTTTGCAGTGTCTTCTAACACAGTTTAAAACAGAACCCAAAGAACAGATTGTGAGCGATGCCCATCCTTGCCCCGAGCTGCTTAAATAGCTTTGTTAGAGATACATCCCATTGATGAGGTAGTCAGATTCCTCAGATGTAATGGGACGGGCTTTCTTGAGTTTCTGCTTCACCAGTCGGAGTCGGCATGTCACCATGAGAAGTAACAAAGCAGTGATGGCCAGTCCTAATGCCAGGGGTAGCACCGCACCTATGCAAGGTTTGGGGGAAAAAGTGCTGGTAAGTGGTTGGCTACTATGTGATACTTGGCATGCATTAATTTACTCCATCTGAATAACTCGAGTTGATGCTAGCTTTACTGTTGCACAGGGAGGTTAATTCTCCTGCATACCTCTCTAAGTCTTAAACCAAATTCTCTACCAGGTTCTTACAACATTTTTTCTTTACAAAATTGGCATCAGGAGTAGAGACACTGCAGTGACACCACCCTTATCTCCAACTGTACTAAAGACTGTGAGCATGAGAAATGTTTTCATTATCATCATACATGACAGTTATGGCCAGACATGATCATCTTCTCATTCGCTATAGTCTAGCTCCTGATTTCTGGTCCTGGAGAGCTTAAGATAGTCACCTTCAGGGCATCAGAGATGGCTCTGTAGTCAAGAACACTTATCTCTCTTCCAGAGGACCTAGCTTCAACTCCCAGCACCCACTTGGCAGCTCAAAACCATCTGTAACTCTAGTTCCAGGGAATCTGATGCCCTCTTTTGGCCTCTATAGGCACCAAGCGCTTGTGTGGTACCATACATACATACAGGCAAAAAACCATATCCATAAAATTAAATTTTAACTTTTTTTTTTTTTTTAAATCTAGGGATCCTACTATCCCCCAGTAGACCATTTATTGAAAACTAACCTCAAATATACTTGGTCAGCCCTAAAACCAGATATATATAGGCAACACTAAACAGACTAAACACATTGTATTTATGCAAGGTGTGTGTGTGTGTGTGTGTGTGTGTGTGTGTGTGTATGTGTGTAACAATAATAAAAAGAGGCCATGAATTTTCCAGGAGTGGGGAAAGCATGGGAGAAAAGGGAGGTAGGGACTGATGTTATTATATGTATATATATATATATATATATATATATATATATATATATATATATATATACACACACACACATATTTGTTTGTTTGTTTTTTAAACACTTATTTATTTAATATATGTTGAGTACACTGTGGCTGTCTTCAGACACACCAGAAGAGGGCATCAAACCTCATTACAGATGGTTGTGAGCCACCATGTGGTTGCTGGGAATTGAACTGAGGAACTCTGGAAGAGCAGTCAGTGCTCTTACCCTCTGAGCCATCTCTCCAGCCCTGTTTTTGTTTTGTTTTTTTGTTTTTTCGAGACGGTTTCTCTGTGTAGCCCTGGCCGTCTTGGAGTTCACTCTGTAGACCAGGCTGGCCTTGAACTCAGAAATCCACCTGCCTCTGCCTCCCAAGTGCTGGGATTAAAGGCGTGCATCACCACGCCTGGCACACCAGCAGATTTTTGTAATTTTAGTTTTAATTAAAATATAATAACATCATCGGGCGTGGTGGCGCATGCCTTTAATCCTAGCACTTGGGAGGCAGAGGCAGGTGGACTTCTGAGTTCAAAGCCAGCCTGGTCTACAGAGTGAGCTCCAGGACAGCCAGGGCTACACAGAGAAACCCTGTCTCAAACAACAACAACAACAAAAAATATCTGCTGGTGTAACTTTGGTTTTCCCATGTGGCTGGTCCTAGGTGGCAGCCCAGAATAGCCTGTTGTCCCCAGAGTCTGGAAGGGGCATGGTAGATCTGTCTCCAGTCAAGCTCAGCAGCAGCTTCTATTCTTAGTCCCCTATACACTTGAGTAGGGCCAGTTTGTGATGAGATAGTGACACTATTTTTAGTTGCACCTTCTTGCAACTGGGCAAACTAGAGGAGCCAACATATCCATGTGCAGCTCGATTCTGAAACATTTCATTTTGCTTATTTATTCTATGTTCATTAATAGCTAGGTACCGTGCCAGACACTGGCCTAAGGACTACTAATCAAAGATAAACAATTTTTTATTTGTTGCCCACAAAAATATCCAGCCCCAAGAATATACTAAGTGCCAGCTTTACAGTTGAAGTAATTCAATGCTCACAAACACATGAGCTGGTACTAATGTTGTACCCATTTTACAAACAATGAAAACTGAGGCATCTAGTTCTGTGGTTTAGTCCCTACAGTGCTGGTTTCCCCAATAGGGATGTGAGAACATACCTGAGTAACTTAAATCTGAGTAGATAGGCATTTATTAGAAAGACTACACTGAAATATTGTTACAACGACAGAGTTGTGTTTGAAAATCTAACGGTGGGAAGGAGTGTCTGCCTGTTGGTAAGTATTTGCTAGAGTGATTTAGGTTTTATGTGGGAGCTCAGTTTTGGGGAGGGAACGAGGTAAGTTTGTTACATGTGTTCGTTCTTGAATATATGTGTATACTTTGGGGCATTCTCTGATTCACCTGCCTGTAGAACTGTAGTTCTCAACTTTCCTAGTGTTGCAACCCTTTGATACAGGTCTGGGCATCTGCATGTGGGCAGGCCTGCCTGGAGATAGAGGAGTGCCCTCATATATTTCCGATGGCCTTAGGTGACCCTTGCATTCAACCCCTAAAGGGTTGTGACCCACAGGTTGAGAAACCATTGTTGTGGGGGAGTCCAGCAGTGTTCCCCGAGGCTCCTCAGTTATCGATCTCTAGGTTATATACCTATCGCTTATAGGTCTGTAGGGGATGTCAGTATAGAGGCTGTGGCTGCGGCAGTGAACATAAGATCAGTAGATAGAAAGGAAAACCCAACAGGAGCAGGCTCCATGGACAGGAGTCAGAGGACAGAGACAGAAAGGCAGCAGAAGACACTTCATGGAGCGTGGCTCCTGTGTATGAGATGCTCCCAGGAGGGGCCTGGGGACGCCACTGGATTAGCAAATGGAAATTTATTCATAGGAGACTGGGCTATTGACTGTTTTGTGCACTGAAAGAGACCTGATTGCTTGCAGTCACAGAGGTTATGAACCTGTGGAGAGAGGGAGACTAAGAGATGACCACAAAATACAGCTGAGGAATGGCTATATCAAGATTTGGGAGAGGCGGCCACGGATGGGAACGCCCTTTTCCTGTAGGAAAGGAAGAGAAGTTAGGGCAGCCAGAGCAGTCTGAGGGTAGGTAGCTGAGGAGTTCCCTCCAGACAGCCTTTACTCAAGGCACTTAAAACTGGCCCCAGATAGAGCTGGCCTCATCTTGACATAACCTGGAGCTGATTTCACACTAAAAGGGCTTTCCGAACACCAGGTTAATATCAGAATACCAAGGACAGTCCTGTGTCTGGAGCATAAGAAAGGATGTGGAAGTTACTTTGGTGTCCAGGGGTATCAAGTTTTAGGAAAACCTGCAGCCAATGCACAGCTTAGAAACTGGTTCTAGAACCACTTCCCATGCCACAGTCCTGCAGTCTGGAAGCACCCAGAACCCATTTTCCCTCCTTGCATCCCAGTGCCCTGGGGGTTTACAGCCACTGCTAGTGCCATTCTGATGAGAGACCTTTTCAAAGGATTAAGTGACCCACAAGTGTCAGGACCAAGACAAAGAAAGAGGCTTTGTTCTCCTCCTGATGGGAGCTCAGAGAACCGTAACCTCTTCAGCTTGGAATCCAACAGCTCTAGTTCTGCCTGTCCATGGAAGGTCTGCTAGCCTCGGAGTCTGGGTTGATCAAAGATGAAAACCAGTGTTTAGGCTAAAGATGAGGGGGGGTGTCAATTTTTGGGTGGACACCTTGATCTCAATCCTAACCCTGTGGCTCAGGCCCACCGAGCATGACAAAACAGATATGAAATTCATGAAAATTTCTATTTTCCAAATCAGGTATGAGGTTGCTAATTCCTGTTTAGGTCTCTCTCCTCTGCTTCTCCCTCCTTCCCTCCCTCCCTCCCTCCCTCCCTCCTTCCCTCCCTCTCTCCCTCCCTCCTTCTCTCCCTCTCTCCCTCCCTCCCTTCCTCCCTCCCCCCATCTATAATATAGTACTTGTCAGAATACTGAAACATATTCTTTTCCTTTTAAACGAGTTGTGTATCTGGGCAGTTGTTTGAGTGCCCACACCCATTTGTGTGGTGTGATACGATGGTGTGTGTGTGTGTGTGTGTGTGTGTGTGATTGGTCTCCATCTTACTTTTTGACACAGGGTTTCTCAGTGAATCTGGAGCTCACCTATCTATAGTGGCTGGCTAGTGAGCCCTGAGATCCTCATATCTCTACCTCAAAGCACTGATATTAAGGGCATATACCACCACATCTGGGCTTTTCCCTGGGCACTGGGGATCTGAACTCAGGGACTTATGCTCACACAGTTAATACCTTGCACACCCAGCCCTCTCCCATTGCTGCAGTGTTCTTTTCTTTTCTTCTCTTTACTTTTCTTTTCTCTTGCTTTGTTTTTGAGACAAAGCATGATTCCATAGCCCTGGGAACTCACTATGTAGCCCAGACTAGCCTTGACTTTGTGGCAATCATCATGTTTCAGCTTTCTGAGTGCTGCTGTTACACAGCTACCTTGCCCAGCTTCTTTGCTTTATTATTTAGAGATATGTCATGTATATGTGTGTGTGCATGTGTTTGCAGGTGCATGGACACGTGTGCAGGTCAGAGGTGGACACTGGGTGTCTTTTATTATCTCACTCCACCTTAGCATTTGAGACAAGGTCTCTCATTAAACCCAGAGCTCATCACCTGACTAGAGTGGCTGCCCAGTGAGCCCCAGGGACCACCCATCTCCAGCTCCCTAGGGCTGGGGTTACATACCTGTGTGACCATGCCCAGCTCTTCCATGGCTGCCTAGAACATATGTAGGTCCATGTTCTTACATGGCAGGGGCTTTACTGACTGAGCCATCTTTTAGCCTCTTGTGTTTTTGAAACAGGAGTTTGCTGTATAGTTCATGCAGGTCACACTTGTGAGCCTCCCTCCTATCTGTCTCTCAAGGTTACAATCTTAAGGGTTACAGGGATGTCCAGCCACACCTCATTTATTCCTTGCTATTTAACCCTTAGTTGACATAATTTCTTCAGTACTTTCAGTTTGGGTAATTTCAAATTATTTTTTCCCAACTCCTTCTAAAAATACAGTGATAGAGTTGTTAGTAACCAGCTAAAGTGAAGTCTCTCTTATTGATACCCATGTTTAAATGTGTATTAAAATGTCTTAGTAAATTCTAACTCCCTATCATAAGAAAAAAAATCTAAGATGATGAAATATCTAGTCTGCTTGTATGAGTCAGAATGATACAGCAGAATGAACAGCAGTGGCCTAGAGCTGAGCCTCCAGAGACATATGGCCATGGCTCCACCGTTGCTGGGTGACAGGCCGAGACAAGCCCCATGCCTGCAGCCAGCAGGCTGCAGGAGGACGCAGACAGGCGCCTGACATCTGTGCTTGTGCTCAGACATCAGTTGTTTACAGTTCGTATTTTGGTGCTGTCCGGCTGTGAAAAGGAGATGAGTGATGTTGTACAAACACTTCAAAGAGTACTCTAGGGCAAAAAGGCAGTTTTGCCCATGTTTAGATGGATAACTTAGGAATTCTGTTTTGTTCTACTAGGTCTTCTTGCCGATTTGGCACGCAGGATTCAAACCTCTCCACGGGACTGTAACTGTGCTTCCATTTAAAACAGCCCAGTGATGGAGCTGTCCTCATGGTGTCAGTGATCTCCCTGCCTCTGGTGCTTTCCACATTCCTGTCATGTTCTGTCATTAAGAGCACAGAGTCTCTTCCTCACTCCCCTCCCTCACACATAGCACAGTCTTAACAGCCATCATTACATCTAAGCCATGTAGTACATGCTAGACGCTGTGTGGTGTTTGCTTGCCCTAGCGACCCTGTGAGGCGGGAAGTCACAACTGTCACCTTCCCCCTAAAGTCCCTGGGAGACAGAGAGAAGAACCTGGATGTGGTGGTCGAGTTGAGTGGCAGAGCCAGAATTCCACCTGTGCTGTCTGATCCATCCTGGAACTCACTCTGTAGACCAGGCTGGCCTCGAACTCAGCAACCGCCTGCCTCTGCCTCCTGAGTGCTGAGATTAAGCATGTTTGCCATCATGCCTGGCTGAGCCTGCATTCAATATCACAAGTGTGACTTTTCCCACAGAGTGATCCCAGGGAGTGTATGGGGAAGATAAAATGAGGCGGTAGGCCACTGTCACAGGCACCATGATGCATTGTGAAAGGTCTGGACAGTTCTGGTCCGGGGACTCCTGCTTCAACATGAACTCTCAGGTGTAAGAGAACATCGTATGTATTGTATGGACAAACCGCCTGTCAATTAAAAAAAAATCTATGGCCTATAGGAAAGGATAGAATAGAAAGTGGGACATCCAAAAGGCAGAAAGAATCCTGGGACAGAGCCAGGAGTAGGAGGAGTCGCTGGAGAAGATGTGAGGAGACAGACACATGGTACCGGAGCAGAGGTAACCAGCCACGTGGCAGAATGTATAAATTAGTTTAAATGGGTTATTTTAAACTAGTAGTTAGTCAGGTAACAAGCCTAGCTATATGGCCTAGGTATTTAAATGTATTTTGAGACTGAGTCATTACTCCGGGAGTTTGGGGCTGGGAGGAAAAACAGTCCATGTCACAACACTCATGGCTCCACCTGACATCCAGCCAGGACTCAGGCGCTCAGTCCTGTGCACTTCACTACTCTGCAGTGTGTTTCCAAGGTATGGACTGACCTGCTTCTGGGGCTGGGTGCTCCCCTGGTGCACGGCCACTCTTGGACTTGAGATCGAAACTTCCTTCTTGGGTCTTTCCTGAGGAATTACTGTCTATGGAAGAAAATAAACAGATAGATGTTAAAGGGACATTAAGAACTGCAGGAAGTAGGAAAAAGGTTTCTCTGTGACACACATTAAATATAGACTTACAGCTCTCTTTATTTTTTTTAAAGTCAGGTATATGTTTGTTTGTCTGTGTATAACATGCATGTGGGTATCCACTGGAGGTCAGTTGTGAATCTCCTGATGTAGGTGCCAGGAACCAAACTTGGGTTCTCTAGTTGACCACTAATTTAATCTCTCCAGTCCCTTGTTTACTTTTTAGAAAATGAACTTTGAGAAAGGAATGGCAGGATTTATTTTTAAATGAACACAGGCCAGTTGGGCCTGGTAGTTCATGCCTTCAGTCCCAGCCTTCTGGAGGCAAAGGGAAATGGATCTGGGGGGGCTCTATGTGAGGTGAAGAAACTTGCTCAGCACAACTTCAGGTGCTGGGTCAAAGCTTCAAGAATCTGACTTTGGAGGCAGAGACAGGCGGATTTCTGAGTTTGAGACCAGCCTCGTCTACAAAGTGAGTTCCAGGACAACCGGGGCTACACAGAGAAACCCTGTCTCTAAAAAAAAAATCGGACTGTGGTTTATTCTTCTTACACATTTAAGCACAGTAAAATTTGGGAAAAAGTTTCCACATGACACATACTAAATATAGGATTCAGAAGTTTGTACAGAGAGGCAGGTGGATTTCTGAGTTCAAGGCCAGCCTGGTCTACAAAGTTGAGTTTCAGGACAGCCAGGGCTATACAGAGAAACTCTGTCTTGAAACAAACAAACAAACAAAAAACCAACCAACCAAACAAACAAACAAAAAAACCCAAAACAGAAGTTTGTACAGCAAGCTAGGCTTATGCACTACCACTGGGTCATTTTCTTGTTCCCTTTGTTCATTTTCAGACTGAGATCCTAAAAAGCTTTGAAGAGGCTCTCTCCAAATGGCCTAGAAGTGATTTAAACAAAACATGGTTATCATTTTTTTCGCCTGATGAAGGGAGGTTAATAACACAGCTGGGGAGGGGGACACATTGCAGTCCAAGAGCTGTGTTAGCACACACAAGGCTCTGCTTGGTTTAAGTATCTGGGATCCCTCTCAACCTCAGTCACTGCAAGGAGTGTTTTCCTGTAGGGTAGTGTTCTAAGATCACCATCTCTCCCTGTCCCTAAACGGTAGACACATAAAGGAATCCACTGGTTGGTATTTTCCAAAGACATACATAGGGAAAGAGGGTCTTAAAATCCTATGAAACTAATCCTTGACTAACATTTGTGTTAGGTTTAGATGAGGGGTGAGCGGTTCAAGAAGACACTGAGATAGATTGTTGAGGACTAAGGAGTTCCTTAGAAGAGTTATTAATGTCAGGGCAGACAGACAGACAGACAGACAGACAGACAGACAGACAGGCAGACAAACAGACAGAAAAACAGACAGGCAATAGTGGAGGTTCTAAGGAGACTTCTGGTTCCAATACCAGAGACTGATGGCATGGTGAAGGATCTGAAGAGAATCAGGGATGTTGTGGCAGAAGAGCCAGTTATGACTCTTTAAGGCTGGGTGGTTGGGGGTGGGGGTGGGGAACAGGATGATGGATGGATGGATGGATGAATGGACACAATGACAGTACATTCTGCAGATGCCTTAAATGCTCTGCCATCTGATGGGAACTCACTTCCCAGGGGAGGAATCCTATCTGCAGTGTCCCAGTAGGGTGTATGTATCTATAAGAAGGCATTCTAACATTATGCTCTTAGAGTTTGTGATAAATGAACCTCCTCACACTAGCTATTCTGCTGGATTCCTGGCACCATCTTGGGAGGACACATGCTTTTACAGCTGTCCCATAGATCATACTTCCATAGATAAAAACTACTTTCCTTGATTTTTGATCATACAGATTCTGAACAGTTCTCCCACAACACAAGCCCTGAAAAGTCTAGACGAGAATATAAAAGAGAGAAACCTTTAAAAATAAGGCTCTAGGCTCTTTTTCTTTCTTTCTTTCTTTCTTTCTTTTTTTTTTTTTTTTTTTTTTTTTTTTTTTTTTTTTTTTTTTTGTGGCACCTTTAGGAAGTTAGCCATTTCAAGATGAAGCTGAATACCTCCTTCTTCACCCCTGGCTGTCAGAAACTCATAGAAATGAGTGATGGATGCAAGTTTCATGCTCTCTACAAGAAGTGCATGGTCACAGAAGCAGTTGCTGGCGCTGGGTGAGGAGGATGTGGTCTATCTCTTCTGAAGCATTGGTGAGGACGACAAGGAAGGTTTTCCCATGAAATGAGGTGTCCTGACCCATGACAGAGTGTGCCTGCTATTGAGTAAGGGGCAATCTCATTATAGACCAAGGATAACTGGATAGAGGAAATGCAAGTCTGTTCAAGGATGCATTGTCGATGTCATCTGAGTGTTCTCAAACTTATATTTTCGCTTATTGTTAAAAATGGGGGGAGGAGCCGGGCAGTGGTGGCACATGCCTTTAATCCCAGCACTTGGGAGGCAGAGGCAGGCAGATTTCTGAGTTCAAGGCCAGCCTGGTCTACAGAGTGAGTTCCAGGACAGCCAGGGCTGTACAGAGAAACCCCGTCTCAACCCCTCCCCCCAAAATGGGAGGAGGATATTCCCGGACTGACAGATATCACTGTGCCTCAGTGATTGGTGTATCAAAGAGCTAGGAGAACCTTAAGGTTTTTAATCTCTTTGAGGAAGATGCTATCCACCAACATGCTGTCTGAAAGCCCTCAAACAAAGAGGATAAGCAGCCCAGGACCACAGCACCCAAGATTTGGCATCTAGAATTCTACATGTCCTTGACTCAGGCTCTGATGCGTTGCGCTGAAGAAACAACATACTAAGTCAGTGGAGGAGGACACTGCAGGATGTGCTAAATGTACAGCCAAGGGAACCAAGACTTCAAGGGAAGACTCCAGAATCAGATGGCCAAGAGGTATAGGCTGTTGTCACTGAGTGCTCTCCTTCTGAGTCCAGTCACAGGTAAGCCTTGAGGAGTAACAAGTGTCCTTTGTACCTTTGGCCTCCTGGCTGCTGCACCTGGTTCCCCTGTCCCCTTGTGGCCCAGCTCTGTCTGGTCATGCCCACGCTGGACTCTCCCAGATGCCCCTGCCTCTGCCTTCCCCACATATCTATAATAAACTTTCTCTTCTACCATAAAAATAAAAATAAGTGAATACATAAAAAAGTAACAAGTACATGATCAGACTTGAATCTCAAAGTAAATAATAACATCCTTAAAGCTGATAGAGTAGTTTACAATGTATGAGGCCCTGAGTTGGACTCCCAGTGTTATATAAACAAACACATAGATATTCTAAAAACAAAGACCTTTTATATAATAGTTACCCCTGAGATAAGCTATGGCCTGAGGCATATTTAGTAGAGGAAGAACACCACACCTGTATGCAGAAAATGTTTAGGTTTTTTTTTTTTTTTTGTATGTGTCCTCAAAGGACTTGGCTGATCTGCTATAAAATCCACGAATTCTTGAGTTGCCAATAACTAGAGCCTATGTAAACAGATACACAACACTTCTTTCTACCACTTTGTAGGCCTGGAAACCTGATTTCCTTCCTCCAGCTGGACTGGATACAAGAAGACAGCATTGTTAATGAGTGACTTGGACCACACAGAGAACAGGCCCTGCAGCTGCAATCACATTGATGACAGTCCGGCCATTGTGCCAAGAGGTGTTGAGCAAACACGGGCCACACTGGAGCTCTATACTCCCAAATGCCAGGGCCTCGGGGCATTCTAGGCATGCATTTGCTCTGTAACCAAACATTTATACGTGCCCTATACAATGTTTAGAAACCTGTTTCTGAGGCTGAGGGTACACTTCAGTGGGTCAGTATGTTTTGCTTGTATAAAGTCCTGACTTTAATCCTCATCACACACACAAAAATGGTGCCTGTGACTGAACACCTAACAGAGACTGTTTTTCTTGTCATTAATCCCTAAAATATATAGTATAAGAACTACTTATTTAGCGCTTACATTCTATAAGGAATTATATGTAATTTGGGGATGGTTTACAGTGTATAGAAGGATATGTATAGGACTCATGCAAATATACTGCCATTAACGTTTTCTTTAAACAGTTGTTTATTTTGTATGTATGTAGGGAGGGGCCATACACGTATGCCATGGTCATGTGTGGAGGTCAGAGGATAACCTGCAGGACTCAGTTCTCTCCTTCCACCCAAGTGAGGCCTTGGGTGTGGAATCAGGTTGTCAGGATTTGCAGCAAGTGCCTGTATTCACTGAGCTGACTCTCGGCCCTAGATTACTCTTATAGATAGGACTTGAGCATCTTTGAACTTTGGTTCTCACTGGTCTTGGAACCTTCCCCTCAGGGACTTTTTTTAAAACCAGGCATTCCTTTTCATTAGTCAATAGTTCATTTCTCTTCAGTGCTGGGGGTCAAATCAAGACTTCTGGATGTAAAACAAGGGCTCTTCCACTTATATACAGCTCCAGAGCTCCGTAATTGTAAACTTATTAGTACAAATGTTTTTTGTTTGGCCAAATTCTGTTTGTTTGTTTGTTTGTTTGTTTGAGACAGGGTTTCTCTGTATAGCCCTGGCTGTCCTGGAACTCCCTCTGTAGATCAGGCTGGCCTCGAACTCAGAAACTCACCTGCCTCTGCCTCCTTTTTTTCTTTTCTTTTCTTTCTTTCTTTTTTTTTTTTTCTGGTTTTTTGAGACAGGGTTTCTCTGTGTAGCCCTGGCTGTCCTAGAACTCCCTCTGTAGACCAGGCTGGCCTCGAACTCAGAAATCCGCCTGCCTCTGCCTCCTAAGTGCTGGGATTAAAGGTGTGCGCCACCACTGCCCAACTTGGCCAAATTCTTCATTTCAATTTTCATCTTTGGAGCACATTTCCCTGATGGTCTTCAAGCATAAAATATAACCTTGAAGCATATTAATATCAATGAATGAGAGGCTAGTCATGGAGAAGTCATGGTGAGTCCTTACCTGGCTGGACAGGATTGGTCTGACTCTCTGGAGCCTTCTGGGTGGAGTGGATCCTCTTCTCTTGTTGGGATACAGTAGCTGGTTGGTTGTGGGTAGTGGCTCTCTGGGATTTCTCCAACCTGGGGTCTCCTTCACCTTCATTTAATCCTGTGGCTCCTGGCTGGGCAGAAGTAGCCACTGTATGTGTCACCAACTTGCGGTCAAGAGCCACTGTGGAAGAACTCAGTTACTTGCTGGGTTTCTCTCCTTGTCTCTCTCTCTCTCTCTCTCTCTCTCTCTCTCTTTCTCTCTCTCTCTCCCTTCCTTCCTTTCCTCCTTCTGTCCCTCCCTCCCTTCCCTTCTTCTCTCTCTCTCTCTCCTCTCTCTCTCTCTCTCTCTCTCTCTCTCTCTTTCTCTCTCTTCTCTCTCTCTCTCTCTGTCTCTCCCCCCACCCCCGTGTGTGTGTGTGTGTGTGTGTGTGTGTGTGTGTGTGTGTGTGTGTGTGTGTGTGTGTGTGTGTGTGTGTACGCTGCATGGGGCAGCCAGAAGACAACCCCACTGTTCCTTAGGTGCTGTCAAGCTCTGTGTTTGAGACAGATTCTCTTACTGGCCTAGAACTTGGAACTTATCAGGCAGGCTAGCCTGGCTGACCAGCAGGCTTCCTGGACCCTCTTGCCTCTGCCTGCTCAGAACTAGTCTTACCACACACTTGCATTGTTTTAACACGTATGCTGAAGAACTATCACCTCGGCCTGGGATTTCTTTTCTGAATGTTAACTAAAACCACTGTATCTGCCGTTGATTTAAAATCAGAGATATTTAAGACTGCTATCTCACTCAGCTAAGACGGGAAGAGCCCACTAGAACGCTTGCTTAGTTTGTAAGTGGGCAATGCGTTCTTTCTAGTGGCTTCCTAATGTGGACGAGGACATACGCAGCATTATATTCTTGGGTTTTTGTTTTGTTTGATTTTTCGAGACAGGGTTTCTCTGTATAGTCCTGGCTGTCCTGTGGTTTCGTTTTGTTCTCCAGTCTCTCTACTTTGATGTAATTGGGTCTGAACCTTGGACCTCATGCATTCGAGGCAAGCACTAGACTGCTGAGCTACATCCTCAGTTCCTATACCTTATGTTTTGATAGTTTTTTTTCTTCCTTCCTTACACCAGACTTTACTGGGTTATTTACTACAGTTCTTCTTTTTTTCTTCCTTCCTTCCTTCCTTCCTTCCTTCCTTCCTTCCTTTCTTTCTTTTTTCCTTCCTTTTCTTGTTTTTGTTTTTGTTTCTGTTTTTTTTGAGACAGGGTTTCTCTGTGTAGCCCTGGTTGTCCTGGAACTCACTTTGTAGACCAGGCTGGCCTTGAACTCAGAAATCTGCCTGCCTCTGCCTCCCAAATGCTGGGATTAAAGGCGTGCGCCACCACTGCCTGGCTCCAGCTCTTCTTTCTTATGTTATTTTTAGGTATATGACCTTATACAACTGATTTATAGGTCTAACTTAGCCTTACTCCAGTGTGTCATAAACAATCCTTAAAAATTATAAAAGAAATGCCAAGTGTGCCTATAGGCCCATGCCTATAATCTCAGAACTCGGAAGGCTAAGGCTAGAGGTTTGTGAGTGTGAGGTCAGCTTCATGGCAAGACTGTATCACACACACACACACATACACATACACACATATACACACACACACTCACGGCAACTATTAAAGTACTGTAGGTTTTTTAAAAGTGTATTACACTACATGGTAGAGATCAGAGTCCAACTTGTGAGGGCTGATTATATCTTCCCACCACATGGGTCCTGGGGCTTGAACTCAGGTTGTTAGGTTTCAGCATCACCTTTATTCACAGAGTCATCTTGCCAGCCCCACTCCAGTGTTTAAAAAGTACAAGGATGTTATGTGATATTTTACAGACCCTGACCTGCCTATACTGCTACCCCTTCCAGATCCTTGCCTGATAAGACCATGCAACTGACTCACAGTTTTGACAGAACTCTTCATCAGACCCATCTGGACACTGCCTCACGCCATCACAAGCCAGGGCGATGTCAATGCAGCAGCCACTGTCACAGAAGAAATGGTAGCGCGAGCAAGCGCTGGAGCATCCTGTTTGTGAACAAGTCTCAGGTCACAGGGATGCAGGGCAAGTTAACATCCCATGTCAGGATGACTGGGAAAGAGGACACCAAGCAGGGTAAAGTGGCAGGGATAGTGATGTGACAGAACTGGCATAATAGGTCAGAGGGTCCCTTTGTCACCTCTTACTGGACTCTCAGGGCTGCCCCAGAGCTCTCTGCTGGAAGGCTGTCCTTCAAACCTTTGCTGCCCTGGTTCCTTTGACCTCCACTTATTTGGCATCCATTCACTCATTCATCCATCATGGGGCTCCGTTCTCAGGTGGGTCACCTGACACTGTCCCAACCATTGATGACCTGCTTCAGGAGCAACACCATGTTATATAATCTGTGTCCTGAAGTCTTGTTCACTTTTTTTTTTTTTTTTTTGAGATAGGGTTTCTTTATGTAGCCTTGGCTATCCCAGAACTAGCTCTGTAAAACCAGGCTGGCCTCGAACTCACAGAGATCTGCCTGCCTCTGCCTCCTGAGGGCTGGGATTAAAAGTCTGCATGGCACCACTTTCTCTGGCAAATTCTTTTTCTCTAAGACTTTTTTTTTTTTAACTAGATTACCTTTCTGCTGTTGACTCCTATGTGTAGACAACCAGATTACCAGTGTTGTAGAGGAATATATTTTTGTGAAATGACGGTAGTTTTCCCTCTTGGGAATTTCAGGAGCTTCTAGTCTGTAGCATAATTCAAAGGAGCTACAGACATTTCCTTGAATGGCAGTTTTCTCTACTTATGATTAAGCCAACTTTGCTAAATAAGAGTCATATGGGAGCTGGAGAGATGGCTCAGGAATTAAGAGCACTGGCTGCTTTTCCAGAGGACCAGAACCTAGATGGCAGCTTACAACTGTATGTAACTCCAGTTTCAGGGGATCCAACACCTGCCATAGGCATGCAGGCAGGCAAAGCACAAATGCACATAAAAACTGAATATATGTACACACACACACACACACACACACACACACACACATTTGGTCTTTCAAGACAGGTTTTCTCTGTGTAGCCTGGGCTGTCCTAGAACTTAATCTGTAGACCAGGTTGGCCTCAAACTCACAGAGATCCACCTGCCTCCACCTCCCGAGCACTAGGGTTAAAGGTGTGTACCACCATACCCGGCAAAAATACATAAATGCAATAATATAAAAACAAAACAAACCAGGTAACTCAAGTGATAGTCATGAAAGGCATCCAGCTAGCAGCTGGCCTTAAGGAGTCCTAGAATTTCTTACTTATTTATTTACTTTTATTTTATGTACACTGGTAATTTGACTGCATGCATATCTGTGTGAGAGTATAGGATCCCTTGGGACAGGAGTTACAGACAGCTGTGAGCTGCCATGTGGGTGGTGGGAATTGAACCCCTGTCCTCTGGAAGAGTGGCTGGTGCTCTTAACTGCCGAGCCATATCTCCAGCCCCTGGAATCCTACAATGTTATGGTGACAGGATGGACTAAATGAGTCTTTCAGGAACATGACTGGTGGCAGATTATAAGACATTCCACTAACAGCAAAAGCTAAGCATAGTTGATGTGCACAGATAGAATCTAATACTTATTTTATTGAAAAGCTGTCAACTAAAAGACTAGAAAGTGATCCTGTCTTGGTGCAAGGTGATTGGAAGATCGCTTGATCCTAAAGGAGAAAGGAAAGAAAGGAAATAATGCAGCAGCTGCTGAGAAAGCGCTCAGTTTGGCCTCCTTGAAAACTTAGGCCTGCAGGGTCAGCGACAGCCACCAGGGGGAGCAAGCAAAAACGGGGGCGCTGATCACCAAGCAATCTTACTCATGTGACAGCAAAACCCGGACTGCAGGGCTCTCCTTACTTCTATGTAGACCAACTGATCACCATTTATACTCAGTCTGTTTCTGGAATGGTTGTCCAAACGTTTTAAGCATCGTACTAAACACACACCTCAAATTTACTCACAAATGATTTGCATGTGTTGGTGTTCTGAGTCACGGCACTCAGGGGGGACTGCAGGATGGCTCAGTGGGGAAAGGTACTTGTCACCAAGCCTGAAAACATGAGGTCAATTCCAAGAACCTACATGCTAGAAAGAGAGCAACAGCTCCCAGTTAGCTGTCCTCTGACCTTCACATATGCATGTGCAAGGGCAGGCACACACACTGAATGAACAAACACATACGTATACACACAGAATAAAAGGCACCACACACCTTATTAAACACACTGGGAAAAAAATGTCGAAAGATTGAAAATGTGTAAAATGAAAAGTCCAGGTGTCTTGTTTTCCTGCCCTAAAAATGTCTTCAGCATCAGGTGGGGATTGTCTCTATGAAACCACTAAGCTAGCTCATGTTGAAGTGCTCTCCCTCTAGCCTGCTATCTGCAGAAATGGCTCCTCACATGCATCCAAAAGGTGTTAGAATGGTCAATATACTAAAAACTGAACCAGGATAGTGTGTGTGTGTGTGTGTGTGTGTGTGTGTGTGTGTGTTAAAGGAGATAGGAACTCCTGTCTAAGTCCCTGCCCGTTTGCCACTGTATACATGGTAATTCATGTGTGATGTCATGGCGTGCTCTCTGATTGAGCCAGCAAGTAATCAGGTAGGAATAGCATCACCCTGACTCCTTTTTTGTTATTGTTTTGTTTTTGTCTTTTTATGTTGAGACAGGGTTTCTCTGTGTAGCCCTGGCTGTTCTGGAACTCACTCTGTAAATCAGGCTGGCCTCGAACTCACAGAGATTCGCCTGCCTCTGCCTCCCAAGTGCTGGGATTAAGAGTGTGCAGCAGCATCACTTGGCTTCTGTGAAACTTTTGAGCAGGGGTTTTCTACTTTGCGTATTTCAGTCCAACTGTAGTCATTAACCACATGTTTTTCTTTCTTATATTTTTAAGTGGTTTATCATATAAACTATTGATATAGTCAAGTCTCCTTTCTACCCTAACATATGCCTTTCCTCCCTGCACCCCACATTTTATTTTTAATTGATGGACAATAGTATATAGATATATGGTACCCAAGGGTATGGTTGATGTGTGTATAATATACATACATGTATAGATGTATATACTAAATTTGTATGTATATATTTAGTACTAACTAGATCAAGTCAGTAAACAATCTATATCACCTTTGTGGTAAGAATATTTAAACTTAGTCTTTTGGCTCATTCTATTTATTTGGAATATTTACAAGTATTTACTACTTAATGACCCCAGCTCTTAACCACCATTCTATCCTCTGATTATCCTGGCTAGACTGTTTAAACTGTAGTCTTCATTAATCACTTTAAGCACTCATATCGGAAAGATCTTTACATCAGATGCTCTCCTAGGAAAGCCAGGCACTGTCTTTACCAAGGTCAGAGAGGAAAGGCAGAGGGTCAGCACACAGCACTCCTAGCTCATGGTCTGTGCCCTGAGTTATTCTCTACACTCTAACCAGTGGGATGCAAATGGTCCTAAACACAGAGCCCGTGTTTGCCACTACATCTTTAGCAAACGCTTCAAGCACCGGAAATAAGATGGAGGAGCCCGTGAAATGTGACCTCAGGATGTAAATCCCACTGACACCATCCTTCCACGGCCAGCTGGGTTTGGCTGGCCACAGGGGACCCAACGAAAGGACTTTATCCTCACCTCCTGTGGAGTAGAGCCGAGGGAGCACAGTCACAGATACATTGTCGGAGCTTCTCTGGCCCACGGAGTCAGTCACAGTCAGCTGGAAGACGTAAGCCCCTTCCTTCAGGCGCGACAGCCTCAGGGTTCCTGGCTGAGGCACCTGCCATACAAACTGGTTTAGGGAACAGAGCGGAGCACAGAGGGCCCAGGAGCACCCGCGAACGTGTACACGGACCCCTTTCCCCACAATGAGCCATCAGCTTCTCTTTCTCCTTAGAAACGATATATAAATAATTTTGAAGCAAACAATAACAAATGATGGGTGACACTCCAAGGTAGAAATGACTTGATGTACAAATTAAACCAAAATGTTGAAATGTAAAGAAGACGGATAGGAAGGAGGTTCTGTACAGGGGTGGCCAGTCATGTACACAGACAAAGGAAGGGGAGGGTGTAAGGTGACACTCCTGTGGAAGGATGAAGAAGGAAACCTTGCTAGCAGAAGACTCAATGTGAGCCTATCCCATGACACAGCTACCAACACAGTTCATGCAACTGGCTTTGTTTACAGGCATTGGGACCAATGTTCAGATCACAAGAGGGTGCTAACAATGGGTCAGAAGGAACTACAGCATGCATGAGGAATTCAGTTAGGGGCTTCAGATTTTATGAAGAATACACATCTAAGAAAAACTAGATAATGCTAGAAGGTAGATGGTCTGAAAATCAGTACAAGGGTATTTTATACAGAATAAAGGGATGGGTTCAGGATTCTCTAAAGGGATGTCTAGTGCCAATACATATAGCGAAGTATAGACTGTTTGCCTGGGTAGAAGAGCTGATTAACAGTAAGCTAGGACCGAGGTTCTCAACCTGTGGGTCATGACCCCATTGGGGTGACATATCAGATACCCTGATGTAGTGGCTTGAATATATTTTGCTTGGGAAGTGGCACTATTTGGAGGAATAGGTGTGTCACTGTGGGCATGGGCTTTAAGAAGCCAGCTCCAATTAAATGCTGTCCTTATAAGAGCTGCCTTGGTCATGGGGTCTGTTCACAGCAGTAAAACCCTAACTAAGACACCTGTGTATCAGATATTTATATTATGATTCATAACAGTAGCAAAATTGCAGTTATGAAGTAGCAACAAAGTAATTTTATGGTTGGAGGGGCCACCATAAGGAAGGTTGAGAACCACCAATTTAGGACATGCTGTATAAAGTGCTCTGATGTTGAATGATGACTTTTGGGTGCTGTGCTCTAGGAAGGACACTGTTTGAGTGACAGGCTGGGGACAATTCTGAACAGGTCCACTCCTAAAGTTATTTAATCACCGAGCAAAAAGCAGCACACTGAAATCAGTGCAGTGGGACCAGCTAACTGTAGCCTTTGTTGTGGTTCCAGTCTGGTACAAACTGGCTTTTCACTACCTCATCCTCTAAGGCCTTCCAAATGCTGCAACTCTTTAACACAGTTCCTTGTGTTGTGGTGACCCCCAACCACAAAATTATTTTGTGGCTACCTCCTAACTGTAATTTTGCTACTGTTATGAATAGTAACGTAAATATCTATGTCTTCTAATGGTCTGAGGCGACTCTGTGAGAGGGGTTGAGGACCACTTCTCTAAGGGGAGTGGTCTGGATGAAGTGTGTGAGACTTAGTTTGAAAGTGTTCCTCTCTAGAAATGGCTCCAACTGTCTCATGGCTGGTATAGGTAGGCACCCCCCCACAAACGGTTTGTTTTCACCCACAGCAAATCTAGCTGCGGTCAAGCGAGTCTGCCAGAGGGCAAGAGAGCAGGGATCAGGATAGCCTTACGTGGTACCCACCTCACTTCTTAGCACAGTGCCCATGAGTAGGGTTAACTGCTGTGTACAATGCTTCCAGACCACGTAAAGAAAGAATACATTCTATTATTATTGACTCCCTCTTTATATTCCTTTCTTTCTAGGCAAATTTTTAATCCAGGGTAGCCAGGAATTAGTGATGTAGTCTAGATTGGCCTTGAACTTGTGATCCTCCTGCCTCAACCCATGGAGTACTAGAATTATAGGCATGTGCCATCATACTTGGCCACTACCCAAATCTTATACTAAGAAAAAAAGAAAACCTTAAAAAAAACAAAACAGAACCAGAATTATTAAAACATAGCAGAAGTCTGAGGTGAAGGAACAAGGCCCTGGCAAGCTATCAAGCAAACAATTAAGTCTGTTTACTAAGTACCAAAGGGAGTTTACAAAATAAATCACTTTTAGGATAATTGACTTTATGATTTGTCCATTTTAAGCACACTCTGCTTGTTTATGTGCATTTAGGGACTGACAACGGAGGACATTACAGAAAACCACTTCCCAGAAACATCAGGTTTTGTTAGCAAGAACAACGAGAGTCACCTTCATGTCCACTGATGTTGGGTCACCCTGCTGCAGCGTCCACTCGTAAAGGACGATAGCGTGGTCATCTGTGCTTTCTCGGCCATCTAGAACTACCCCGTCTGTGGGCAGATGTAAAACCACATCCTCCCCAGCCTTGCTCACTGGAGGCTCGTCCTCACCTGTGAGAGAGAGGAGACAGGACTCTCTGATTCCCCAGCCGATGAACAGCAATATCTTGTCTGCTGATTAGTCCATCAAAAAAAAAAAAAAAAAAAAAAAACCTCAAAGAGAATAAATAATGAACTGAAATCTATCTTCCTGCTAACTTCCATCGTGTCCCCTTTATACACCCAAACAATAAACCAGCATCCTATTCTGGACTTTTAGCAATGGTACATGTGGAAGAGGAAGTATGGAGTGCCAACTGTTTGCAGTAGCTATAGAAAACTAATTTTAAATATATATATATACACACACACACACACATATGCATATATGTATACATATGTGTATATATATATATGTATATATACATTTATTTATATGAGTACACTGTAGCTGTTTAGAGGACATTGGATCCCATTGCAGATGGCTGTGAGCTACCATATGGTGGCTGGGAATTGACCTTAGGACCTCTGGAAAAGCACCCAGTGCTCTTAACCATGGAGCCATCTCTCCAGCCCCACTAAAAAAACATTTTTAATGATTTATTTTTAAGTTATGTGCATTGGTGTTTTTCTAGCATGTGTGTCTATGTGATGGTGTCAGATCCCCTGGAACTGGAGTTACGGACAGTTGTGAATGGCCACGTGGGTGCCAGGAATTGTACCCAGGCCCTCTGCAAGAGCAACCAGTACTTTTAACCACTGAGCCAGCTCTTCTGCTACCAATAGTATTTTTTAAAAACCTTCAAAGGTTTTACATGGTAGAATCAGGAAAGTACTGAAATATCTTGCTTGTCATGAAGCAAATTAATCTTGCCTCTCCTGAAGAAAAGTCGCTGACTTTTGTTTAAGTGCATGACAGATGTGACTTCTGAGCCCAGGAAAACCCTCACAGTCTAACTTGACCTCTGATGACCTCTGAGTTCCAGTCAGGCTAATTACACTGTTAAATGTAGTTTGAAACAAACCAGAGTTTATCTACATAGAAACAGTCCTGGAAGCAAGCCAAGTACAACACTCCCCAAGAGGGAGATAAATGTAAGTTTGAATTTTCATTATAAAAAATATGTAATTGAGCATGTTATGGGAACATTGATTTATTTTGGAAACTAAACACAGTGGGTAAGACCTAAGGAGGTGAACTAAGACTCATGCTAAGATTGAGTGCTGCAAGGTGGGGCTTAATCTAGAGAATGAGGGTTAGGGGACCTCCTTCCCAACACCCAGCTGTGAAGGGAGCTTCCCTGATAGACCTTCTGAATCTGTGCCAAGTGGTACAAAGGATACATACTGGCTGGGAAATCAAAAAAAACAAACTACTGGAGTGGGGCCAGAGAAGGGAAGACAGGCCGATACATGGAGGAAAGGCATCACGCCTTTCTGTGCTTGTCTGTTTCCTTTCCAGGAAATTAATCGTTTCTTTTTTTAAAAAAATTTCATCACTGAAGAAAAAAAAAAATCCAGAATTCCAGTATGATTCGAATTACTTTTAGAATGTGGCATCCTGTCCATCTTTCTCATAGGATACTGATGATCAAATACAATTATAATTATTATTAGATAATATACAATAATGTATTAATTATTAATTTAATTAATAAAATTAATTATAAAATTAAATAAATAAAATGACTGCATAACAATTATATAATTATGACATTTATAATATATGTGACATTTATAATATATAATATATGTCTTATATATAATATATATTTTATTTTTTATTTAAGAAAGAGTTTCTTTGTGTAACAAAGCCCTCTGTGGTCCTGAACTCTCTTTATAGACCTGGATGACCTAGAACTCACAGAAATCCACTTGCCTCTGCCTCTACTTCCTAAGTGCTGGGATTAAATGAGTACACCTTTACTGTCTCTTCCTGGTAAGTTCTTTGTACCATGTAGCTTGCTAAGTTCTCTACTGGCATCCCCTCACTTGACATTCACTGTCAGTCTGAATGAAGCATTTATATCTCATCAACTTTATCATTGCAAATGATGCCACAGTAAACATGCTATTGCTCATACTGTTTCTTTAGCACAGATTATTCTCCATAAAAAACAAACAAACAAACAACCCTAGAACAGTGGTTCTCAACCTGTGGGTTTCGAACCCTTTGGCAACTCTCTATCTCCAAAATTATTTACATTAGGATTCATAACAGTAGCAAACACAGTTATGAAGTAGCAACAAAGATAATTTTATGATGGGCATTAGGAAGATTGAGAGCCACTATCCTAGAAGAATGGATATTTTAAATCTCTGATACATTATTTTCTAGTTGGTTTCTAAGAGGTTGGTACCAGTTTACACCGTCAATGCCCATGAGAATATACTTTCTCACATGAGTGCCAAGTTAAGGTGTTTTTGTTTTTTGTTTGTTTTTTCACAACTTAGTAAGTGTAAACTGATATTTACATTTTCCCCCCACTCTTTCTGATGGTACTGGGGATTGAACCTAGATCCTCAAATGTGCTAGGTAAGTGCCTCTGACTATCTGTAACTCTGGCCATTTCCTGTGTTTATCAACTGCATGTCTTTACCAGGAAACTGTTCACTTGAATCTTTGGTTAACTTACTTTTGTCAAGCCAACCATCAGCTCTGTTAATATTTTAAGATCATATTTCCTAGACTCTTGTTTGCAGTTCCTTACTTATTGACACGAAGTTTTTTGTGACTTTGTACAAAATCTTTCTCTGATGCCTTAACTGACTGGAAGACTTCTTCCTCCCAGATAGATAACACTGAATTTAGCTTTTAGTTTTTCTAACTATGGAGCAGGCTGTGGCTGAATTTTAAAATACTTGTGTACATAGGGCTAGTGAGATGGCTCAGTAAATTTGATAACTTGAATTCCACCTTGAAGACCCACATGATGGAAGAAGAAAACCAACCTCCTGCAAATTTGCCTCTGTCTTTCATACATATGTTGTGGCAGGCGTGTTCAAAACATACTAAGTAAACACATGATGTAAATGCCAGTGTTAATCCTAGCACTCTGGAGTCTGAGGCCAGCCAGGCCTATGAAAAGAAACCAAGATGGCCAGGCCTCTGTTGCACAGACAGACTGTCTCAAAAAGCAAGAACAAAACAAACAAAGTAAATATCCAGGGATTTGTTTGCGGTTAGAGTTGTCTCAATACATTTTCTCCAATACTGCCAACAAATAATCTTAGTATTCCTTATGGACTATAAGTGATTACTGCTCATGCAAAAATAGAGAAGATATGAGCCAGGTCTTCAGAGACAGGTCAGCCTGCTGTGGAGGGATCAGCCCTGAATAGGAAGGTCAGTCCTCGCTACCTACTTGAAGACAGGCAGTAGAGGGAGGTCTGCTTGGGAAAAGGCAGAATTTCACCCTAGGCTTTGGTTTGACATGCAAAGGGTTCTTTCGGAGTGCTACCCAGAGACACTGGATTTCAGGCTAGTTTAGTCAAAACAGCACAAAGGTTCTGGTTCCCGAATGCTGAGAGATTATATTCTCAGCTCCTATAGGATCCCAAGGACTTCAGCCTCCACCCCACAGTCCTCTTTACTCAAGGCGTTCCACCAGTCTTTCCAATCACATCAGCCAACCACAGTTCTGTAACGATACCACAGACACCTGTACTGCCCAGAAAAATCACAAAAAACATCCAGGTTTGGTCATTATGGCCACGTGAGCTAGAACAGAAGCAAGTCCAAGATGATTACCAGGCACTTAAATGGGAGAAACCTAGATTTAATCTGGAGGACTGATGACCTCAGGTACTCCTCCTCCATTCAGATGTTCTAGCAGGAAGGATCTGTCACAGCAAGATACCTCCCTACTCTCCTACAATTCTCTCACTATCTCTAACAGCTGCCTCATTAAGCTTGAGAGTGACAGACCCTCAGGGCTGTTAGGGAAAGTACTGTGAGCTGTTCCAGGGCTCAGCTCTGGGAACTACTAGCTGAATGGCCCTCAGGCAAGTTGCTTTCCAGGTCATCCTTCCAGACAACAGGATTTGACCTTTGAGCTGTTGTGAGAAATAGCAAATAGCTTAAAATAGCTTCTACCATCAGACTCACTGAGAGTGACCAATATGCTTCCTGGCAGATGGGTGACCACTCTAAATCTGTTCTACCCCATCCAGCAATCCCCTATGTCTTCATAGAGTTGTTACAACCCCCTGCAAGGAGCTTTGCTAAATCACTGGCTCATTTAGCCTCAAGTTCCACATGCTCACAGGATTCCCAAGAAAGGAGGAAAGAAATCATAATAATCCAGAAAGGAAAACCGAAGTAGTCTTACAAACACAAAGAACTCAAACAGGGTAAGTCTCTGGACAGGCGAATCCTGGGAGTCTGTAAAATGCCTTTTGCCCTCCATACAGGGCCAATGGATGAAGCCCGTGAGCTGCACCTCAGGCTACTGAGTACCTGAAGAAATCTGGGGATATCAGCGCTTCCCAGAGAGTGGGCATGTTAGTCAGTGGTCAAACTCCCCCTAGAGAAAGGAAGGACAAAGGGGGGAGGGAGGAGAAAAACCACTTAGATGGCTTTTGGTTTTGGCCTTACTCTTAATTCTGTTTACTTTTCTTTCCCCGGGTTTAAGGAAAACTCTGGTAGCAGCGCAAATTTCTGCCAGATGAGCACAGAGAACCTGGGGTGGGGGCGTAAATTTTGTTTCTCTGCTACTTTGCCCTTTCATTGTGTCTTGTCTTTTTTCTAGAGCAACTGATATAAAAACCACAGGGCAAGCTGTTTAGGCCTTTTAAAGAGAAACAAACTTTACACACTAGCCACTGTGTACTGAGCCCAGCAGATCCCAGTACAGACTTCCAACACCCTCCGCACACAGCTGGCTCTCCTTAAATTGAGTGGGACACAAAACCAACAAGGTCACGAATGTGGGGAACTTTTTGGGCAAGGGATGGAAGAAAAGAATGGGGATCGAGTGACAAGTTTTCCTTCGTATTTTTATCTTGAAGGAGCTATGTGCAGGCAGAGAGCCAAACCAGGAAGCAGGAGTGGGAATCAGGAGCAATTCGGCATCTAATCAAATCTTGTCCTTGCTATTTCCTGCGGTAAAACACGCTTTATAAAACCTATGAGACGAAATAAAACTAACATGATCTTTACTGGGCCAAAGAAGGTTTTGAGATATCCTCTTAAAGCGATCCGCCAGTCCTCTCGGATCTGCCCTCCTATCTTTCAAAGGCAGCCCGACGGACCCTGCTTCTGCCGGTCTACTGTACTTTTTTAATACCAGCCCAAAGTCTGTAAAACAAAACAAAACAAAACAAAACAAAAACAAAATAAAACGTTGAGCCACTTTCCCGGTTACCGGCAGCTTTAACCCTCTGGAAGCAGAGGAGTTTGCATGCTCAGTAGCAGGCGGGACCCTCCTGGCCGCGCTTACCGGGCCCGGAAGGGATCCCGGCGGCGTCCCCGGCGCGACTGAAGATGTAAGTGCGGTACCCGCGGAGCGGCGCGAACTTGCAGACGCTGCGGCCGCGCGCCGTGCAGTTGAACAGGTAGCAGCGGGGCGCGGGCATGGGTGCGGGCACGCTGGGCCCCCGGGGCAGCTGCACCACCGCCACCGAGCAGCTCGGCTCGGAGCAGCAGGCCGCCACGCACTGCCGCCAGCCCCGCACGGTCCCGGGTGCGCGCAGGAAGCTGGCTCCCGCCGCGATGGAGTCCTGGGTGCGGATGATGGTATCGGGCACCGCCCGGTAGACCGCCGTACCGCCCGCACCCGGGCAATCCTCTCGCGGGCCGCCCAGCAGCTCCGGCTCCAGCTCGTCGCGAGGCCGTGCCCGCTGTAGCTGCCGGCGAAAGTCCTGAAGCAGCCTATCCACTCCGGACGGCGGAGCGGCGGGCTCCCCGGGCCGGCCGCCGGGCAGCCAGAGGCAGAGCAGCAGCAGCCCACGGAGCAGCAGCAGCCCGCGGAGCGCGCGGTGCCGGGAGCCGGGGCCCGGTCCTCCCCGGGCGGCCATGGCACGAGCGCGGCCTCAGAGCTCGGCGGCCCCGGGGCCTGGCTGCTTCGCGGAGGCGGCGAGCGTGCCGGCTTCGAGAGGCATCGCGGGCCGGACTCGGCCGGACTTGGCGCCGCCCTGGCCCTTCTACCGGGCTGTGGGCTTTCGGTGCCTCTATTTTCGGTCCGGCCGCGGAAGCGCACAGGGGCGACGTGGATCAGCACCGGAGTGCGGACAGCGGCTGCGGCGGGGCGGAGCCTGGCGTGCTGGGGCGGCTCCGGGGCGGGACTTCCGCAGGCCCATAGGTCAAGAGCGAGCGGTGGGGAGGAGGAGGGATCTCCCCGGAGTTGCCTCGCTGTTCCGAGTCGTGATCAAGCCCTCAGCAGCGTGGGGTTTGGGCCTAGCAAGCCTCATTAAGCAAACAGACCGGTGCAAGGCCATAGCTCACAGGGCAGGGCACTCGGGGTTGGAGGGGAGAGTCAGAAAATCCATCAGTCTAAAGTCCGGGGCTACTCCGGAGAGCGGGCACAGCGGGGGGGAACCACTGACAAGTTTGCCAGTGTTTTGGCATCCAACTTCGTTACGTTATGGTTATGTATTATTAAAGAGATTTGGACTATGGCAGGTAATAAAGGAAACAAAACATTTACATTCAGGTTCGAATTCGCCTTTCAGTTTCGTTTAGAGAACTTAAACATCAGAAGTTTAGCAACGGAAAGCTGAACTTGTTGAGGAAGCAAAGGCCAGGTGGTATGGGAAGGAGGGTTGAGAAGATTGATGATCTTGCATCAGTTTACTGGGTGTTGGAATGGATGACACCTGACTTAGTTTGACTGATAGAACACAATACGCTTCAGTGTGTGGCTTTAAGATTGAGATATCATCGTATGCATTTCTAAAATCATAGATGGTCTCATTTGTCCTCACAGAGTACTAGGGTTTCCTAATCCCACTCAGAAGACCCCTCAACCTTATATTCTAAGTCACCATTTCAATAGTAGAGTACCTGTATATACACAAGATCCCAAGTTCAATCCCTAGCAACACACACACACACACACACACACACACACACACACACACACGACTCCAACCTCATACTATCACACTGAAATTTCAACATATGAATCATATGAATATTAGTATATGCTTTAAGTCTATAGTGACCCATGTTCAATGTTTCATAGCTGTTAAGTAAGTCAGTGCCCATGAAGTGCTTAGAAGGGCACCTGACAGGTGGAGAAGCTCATTATTACTAGTTCTGAACTCACCTTTTGTTTTTAAATGCTTTTATTTATTCTTTGAGAATTCCATCCATCTTTACCATCTTCTAATATCTTCCCCAACTCCACCCAGGTCCTCCTTCCCCTCCCCTCCCCAATTCCTGTTTCACTTTTAAAACCCTAAAACAACAAAAACAAAATAAAATCCAGAAATGTGGAGTCTGATTTGTGTTAACTAGCTACTCCTGAACACGGGGCCTGTGCTGGAGCATGGCTTATATACCCAGTGTCACCAGATTGAAAAACACTGCCCCTCCCCCCAGCTATTGTGAATGGCTTCTTGACCAAGGGTGGGACTCTATTATCCACTTCCCAGCCTCTGTGTTAAGATCTTCTCTGGCTTCACCTTGAGCAGGCCTTGTGCATGCGGTCACAGCCTCCATAATTCCCTGTTCTGTCTGGAAAACACTATTTCCTCATATCTGATGTTTGAGTTAGGGTTTTACTGCTGTGAGCAGACACCATGACCAAGGCAACTCTTATAAGGACAGCATTTAATTGGGGTTGGCTTACAGGTTCAGAGGTTCAGTCCGTTATTACCAAGGCAGAAACATGGAGGCTTAAAGACAGACATGGCACTGGAGAAGGAGCTCAGAGTTCTACGTCTGTATCTAACAGCTGCTAGGAAAAGACTGGCTCCCATGTGGTTAGGAGGAGGGTCTCATTGCCCACCCCACAGTGACATACTTCCTCCAAAAAGGACACACCTACTCCAACAAGGCCACACCTTTTAATAGTGCCACTCCCTGGGCCAAGCATATTCAACCCACCACCCATGGTATCTCACTATGTAGCACAGGCTGGCTTTGAACTCATGAACCTCCTGCCTTCTCCTCCTGAATGCTGAGATCACAGGCCCACACCACCTCCCTTCTCATCTCATTTCTTAATTTGACAGATGAGAAACCAACCACACTCCTGTGCCAGCCTAAGCTGGTAAACCCTCCACCTGCAGCTGCCTCTGCTCCGGCCTCCCTTTCTGAAGCCAAATTCTCTGCTTCTAAGTTTGCTTTTCCTTTGTGCTCTCATCTTTCTCTAGGTTCCCCTCTCACCTCACCCTGGAGATGTAATATAGTTATGGTCTGTCATCTCCCCTCCCTAGGCCTAGTAAGCCACTTTCTCAACTTAACCCTTTCCAGTTCTCAACTGCTTGTTCGGTCTTTTCCTCTCTCAAAACTCCTGTCATTTACACAAATACAAGATCCCCAAAACTCTCATATCTCACTCTGTTCTACACTGCCAAAAGTCTCCTATCTCCAACTTCCCTTCAACATAGTTTCATTTTTCCACTCTCCTCTCTCCCTCCTTGGACTACACACACCTAATATGTGTGTGGACTACACACACACACACACACACACACACATGCACACACACACATACACACACACATATATATACACACACATATATAATTATATATATATAAATATACATACATATACATATATATATATAGTTATATACATATAATTCAAAGTTAAACCTAAAATCAAACATACTAGACAAATGGTCCTCAAAGTCTTTGGAGATCTGCTGAATATGACATTTAAAATGTTTAATAATTATAGAGACCTTGAAAGGCTTTTCAGCAGGCCTGGGCATGGTAAACATGGCTCTGGCAGGCCTTGCCCTTCCCCCACTCCCTCTGCCTTGCTAAACTGCTAGGCTACATTCCAAAAGCTAGCCATCAAGGTCTGGTCCATCTTTTGGCCACTTGCTCCTTCTGAGGCTGCCTACCAAGGTCTAGTTATCAAAATATTGAAGTCCAGCAATCAGAAACCCTCTTTTGGCTTACCTAATTAATGTGCCCAACTAAAATTAGCCAACTCATCCTAACTCGGGGATTTCCTTTTTCTGTTTACAAAGTGCCATTTGCTAATAGGCGGTGTTTTTCTCCTCTTTATCGTCCTTGGTCCTTGGTCCCTCTGGACCCAATTCCCTCTCCCCAACTTGTTCCTTTCCCTTCCTGCTCATTCTCTGTTTCCTGTCTTTGTCTTTTATTCCCTGCCCTTTATCCCACAGGGGCAAATAAATCTTTTTTGTTTTGAGATGTCTTGTGCCAACTTTGAGGCCCCTTTGAGACATGTCTAACACAGACGCTGTGGTCTCCAAAGAAGATAGCTAGGGCACAACGATGACAATGACTCCACCCAGATTGTGGTGGATTGTGGTAATACTAACCGCTGGGAAAGCTGCCCAGGCCTCACTGGCTGCCAGGACTCTCCTCCAATTGCAGACACTTTTGGGTTAATTGCTCAGCTCTGCCTAGTCAAAGTGATGTCAATTTTCCCAAGTACAAAAACAAAACAAAACAAAAATCTCTAAGATCTGAATCTGACAGGCCAAGGGCACTGCCCTGTATGACAGCTGAAGGTCTACCATGACTGCCCAGCCATCAAGAGCACAGGAGCCTAGGGCTATTGTCTAGATAATGAAAAATCTTTGCCATTTTCACTGATACAGAGGCCATTAAAATTATTATACCTCCTCCTATAATCCTTCTTAGATCTCTGATGGTATTGACTGATGAGCCTAAACGAATACTGGTCAGTCTCTCCCACTCCCCTCTTCCCCTCGCCCACAGTCAGAATACACAGCCAGTATTCCAAACCCCTCCACACTCCACCATGAACTTGCTTGTTGGGTGTTGTTCTGGTGCTGTGTATACAGATCCTAAATTCTGAACCTTAAGATCTGGTTGTTCCCAGTGAGTGAATTCTCAGGTGCATTATCCTTTGTTGTGTAAACCTTGCTCACCAACATCCTGAATTCTGAGGGGGATCTCTCCCCCTCTCCCTGGCCCTCTTCCCCTTCCCCTGGTTTTGGGACTCCCCTTCCCCAGGTACCAGGGCCATGAGCCTAAAAGTTTCAAAGGTAAAGCCAAGATAAAAAATTTCCTGTAAACTGCTTAACTTTATCTTCAGTATTTAGTCTATCTGCCCTAAAATATTTCCTGTAAACTCCTTAACTTTACCTTCAGTGTTTAGTCTATCTGTCCTAACAGATTTCAAATCAACTAAAAACTGCTCCAGCAACTTGCTAGCCCCAGATGTTTCCTCAGAATCTACATGATAGGCAGCCCCAAAGCAACTAGCTCCAGGTTGTCCAGCATCACAAACTGCTCCAGTGCTGCCTGCACTACTCTTCCCTTAACTTTACGGATAAGAAATGGGTTGCACAAAACCGAAAGATTATATTTCCTGCAACCAGGTGGGGCCTAACTTTGCTCCTTACCTCTGAACATGCTAATGAAGTGGTCAGTATACTTAGACCCCTCCATCCTCCTCTGCACACCTTTCATGGAATCTGCTCTGCCTGCTGGAACAGATTTAGCTCTTCCGTGACTCTATCCCCACCCCTATGTTGGAAGCAATCGTGAATACCTGGCCTAGATGAGCCACTCAGAAGTTTTCTTCTAGGACATAAGATGGGAAACAGAGAGACACAAGCTGAGTCAGTGTGGGAGGGATTGCTGAGGGGTCAGGTAGGCTCCGGGGCTACCTGTAAGGAGACTGGGGAACAGAGGAGCTGTTCAGCAGAGGGAGGGACATGCAGTCAGAGGAACAAGTTACCTGGCAATAGCCAAGTGTGCCTGACTCATTATAAAAGGGGCTGCTCGCCTTCTTGCTGTCCCTCTGTTCCCTTGTCCTCCTCTCTACCCCTCCACCTCTCTCCACATGCTCATGTGTTCATGGCCAGCCTCTACTCCTCCATTCCCCACCTCTCTCTTTCTTTCTTGCTCCCTTTCTCTGTCCCTACTTACCCTCTCAACTCCCAAGTATTTTTTTACTATACTGTCATGTGGCTGGTCCCTCAAGGGGGAAGGGATGCCTCAGCATGGACCCGCGGAGGCACCCCCTTCTCTCATACCTGACTACGTGTCCCCCAAAACATATTCCTTCTCTCCTTATCTTTTTATAAACACAACACTTGGTGCCATGAGTCAGATTTAGAAACTCTGCAGCTTTGCATCCCCCGCTGCTACCAAGTGGAGAGCCAACGCTTGCTAGACCAAACTTTGGAGAACTAGTAAGCTCTCTCCCCCCATGTCAGAGTAAGCGTCCCCATGGTCCCAGAGGAGAGTTCTTGACCCTGTGCTGCCCTTGAGGATGGAGACATGAGTCTTTTCACTGACCCTCATTCTAGGACATTTTCCCCTTGGGTGAGATTTTCCCCTCTCATCTGAGGTGGTTCCTTTATCGCTGCTGAGAAATCCCAGGCCTGGATGAACTGGTCTCTATCACTCAGGGCACCAGCCCAGAGCTTGGCCCCCAGACCACCGTGTGACAGTCTGGTGATCTGGCCTGACTGTCACTCTCTCTGGTTATTAATTGTATGCTAATAGGGGTAGTTAATAACCCTCCTCTCACCCAGTTGGTTGGTCTTCACAGCTTTGTCCCTACCTACTCAGACGTCCAGTCTAATTCACAGGAAGCAGCAAGCAGTATCTCTATGTGGCCACTAAACTGGCATTTGTTTTTTGTTTTTTTTTTCTGAGACAGAGTTTCTCTGTGTAGCCCTGGCTGTCCTGGAACTCACTCTGTAGACTAGGCTGGCCTCGAACTCAGAAATCCACCACCTGCTTTTGCCTCCCAAGTGCTGGGATTAAAGGCGTGCGCCACCACTGCCTGGCTAAACTGGCATTTTAAAACAACTCTCTCACTACCAATCTGTAGCGTTCGTTTCCCTCTCCCCCCTCCTCTCTCCCTCATTCTCTCACCATTTGCTCTGCTCCAAGTTTGCCACGTAAAAAGCAGGTCTGGTCCTGCCAGGGAATCTGTCTGCTGAGACGTTGCTTTCCTGCGCACACTGCCATCCGCCCCTACATTTGCCCTCTCTCTCTCTCTCATGCGGGACTCCTGTGCTCTGCCCACCAAGGCTGCCACCACCCCTGCCTGGCTACCTGAGTTCTGCAGCAGCCGCGACAAAGGCAGCTTTTGCCTTGTGCCCCTTGTGCTTGCTTCCCACACTCTATCTGGGACTCTGTTTCCTGAGATGCTGCTTTCCTGCGTATAACTATCTGTTTCTTGACTTGTGCTCTCTTCTGTGCACGCATGCCCTCATGTATGAGCTCTCTTTCCCTCTTTCCCTCTCGCTGCCTGGGACTCCTGAAGTGAGGCGCAAGCCCCACCACTCACAGGAATAGTATGCACATTGCTAGGAGACAGAATGTTACTTCAGGTGCTTCCCTTCCCCAACCCGACTGTGATAAACGATGCACAAGTTCAGATATAAGCTTTCACAGATGTAACCTGTTATTTCCCTACTAAACTTGCTTTCCATTGACTAAATGCTTTTCTCTTCTTGCTATGCAATTGTCCTAACATTATTTGAGTTCTTATAAATTTGCCTAACCCTAATGAAACATTCCACTATACAATCCAACTGTATAATCACAAAATCAAATTTTAACTTTTCTTTGTCTTTTAACTAAACTTAAAATTGCTTCTCATTATGTATATTCTGTCAACTAGACAGAAGGAAAAAGCCCTGCTTGTTCCTTCTGCTCCACAAAAGCTTTGCTCATTGTACTGTTCATGTTGTTAACAAATCTATCTCTTTTGTAAACTTATAAGCTATAGGAAACCCACTCAGATGGAATACCTTTCATGGATCAAATAGACTTCATCCAGATAAGTATACCTACTTGATTCTCTCCTGTTCCTGGGGTTGAGACCCACCAAGACTTAAGGGTTTAAATGTATTTTCATTGTACACCTAAACTTTCAAATGTGCACCTAAGAATCTTTTTTCTCCCAACCATACTTAATCGTATTCTCTAACTATAAAGTGTGTATGTGTGTCTCAGCATCTTGTCAAGTCTGGGCGTTTACTACAATCCAGGACAGCTCCAGAGAAGCAACCCCCAGATGCTCCAACCTTCTCTTACAGACACAGATGCTTCTACTGGACCTGTTCCTTCTGATCTATCCACAGATGGTTCCACAGACCCTGGACAGCAAGGAAACAGCCTACTCTCCTAAGACTGGTCCAACATCCCCATACCCACGTTCCTAGGTTTCCTAGAGGCACATCACTCTAAAGTCAGTAGGAAGCAGCTAAAGATCACAGCGACTCTAATCCTGCTCTACCATCATCTCTTTGTAATTTTTTCTTTTTAAATGAAATCAAAATGGGGGAATGTTAGCACTTTGTCTAGGCTCTGCCCTATGTTGGGTGCCAGTTGTAGGGTTGTGGTGTCCCACGTCTACGTTGCCACAGGGCACAGCCACTCAGGGAGCCAGGACGTGGGAAGTTGACTGAGCTTACCTCACACCATCGCCCGGTGAGTGTTAGGCTGTAGGGAAGCCTTGGGACACCACTCTAGGGGTGGGAAAGCACAGTCTGAGGCTTGGGATAGCTGGAGCTGGCTTGGGCATCCCCAGGCCTGTGACAAGGCCAGGGCCATCTGGTTCTCAGGCTTTTGGACATCCAGGCACTGCTGGAAGCCATGGAAGAGCTGAGAATGGAGTGGGGGCCCACGGGCTGGATGTAGCCCAGGGCAGAGGAGGTGGTGAAGGAAAGGCTCTGGATGGTCCTGTGAGGATCCAGATGGTCCTGTGAGGAGACTTCTTGGTTTGATTGTGGCAGCAGGCTTGGGCTTGGTAATGGTTGAGATCCCGGTTGAGCTAAGGCTAAATGGGGGAATGTTAACATCTGGGATCACAGAGAGGCTTTCTACGGGAGACTAGACAGCAGCTCTATAGGCAAAGGCCTTCTCCGTGGCTCTCCACAGTGGATCCCCATGAGAAGAGACAGTCTATGGTTCTAAGACACTTATTGTCATGGTGGAAAGCAGATGTGTAAAACCATACCCCACTTCTCAGGGTGGGCCTGAGGCTAAACACCTTTCACAGGGAGGAATGTCTGGGAAGGAAAGCTTATTGAGTAAGCCCTCCAGGCCTTTGGGTACCTCATTAAAATGGAGATCTGTGTTGAGCCTACATGACCACAGGTCACATTCTCTACATGTAGAGGGGCTTAGGGCATTGCCCTTATGTGACCGATGGCCACTAATCTATGGGGAGCTTCGGCTAGTGGCAGGGGCTGGTACCTGGGAACACGCAAAGCTTCTACTATTCCTTCAGGGTCTCTGGGGCTTTTAGCCTTAGCTCAACAAGGACCACAATACCTTTCACAGTCCCACACTCAGTAATGGAGCACTGAGAAAGGAAGAAGGGGAGATAGGAACTACCTGACTCCTACTTACTCCCCAATAGCTCCCTTGACCACATACTTAAGACTTCTAGTTGGGAAACAAATATATATATGTGCATATACACACATATATGTGTGTGTGTGTGCGCGCGCTTATATATTTGTATTTATATATATATATATATGTATACACACACACACACACACACACACACACACACACACACGCTAATATAACCAGGCAGTGGTGTTCCAGGCCTTTAATTCCAGCAATTGAGAGGCAGGCAGATCTCCATGAGTTCAAGGTCAGCATGGTCTGTATAGCAAGTTCCAGGACAACCAGGGATACACAGAGAAATCTTCTCTTGACAAACAAACAAACAAACAAAAAATCACAACATTTTACTCCAAAAATTATACTAATGTATGTGTAGGTATTCATGAGTGTGTATACATGTGTGTAGAAGCCAGAGGACAACCTTGGATATGTTCTTTGAACACACCTGCCAGTCCACAACCAAATTGTACTTTGGTTGGACACTCATTGAAGGAGGTTCTTCAGAAGAGTTTAAAATCCCTACTTCCACCCCCCTCATCACACTGAGGTACTGGACTACCCAGATGATTTCACTTCAGCTTCCCCATCATTTAGTGAGCACCAGTCTATTTATCTCCCCAAGTCATTGATGAAATACTGGGGCTAGCAAGAATGGACCTTAGGAGGGATAAATTACAGTAACTACCCTGAGGGCTAAACCTTGCTTGTTGGTGCCATCTGGTGTTGGAATGGAATTTGCAGTGCTTCTGTAAGACCCAAGAGTGACTTCTGAAAGCACACAGTGAAGGTCTGTTAATGAAGCCGGTCTTTTGCTTTGTTTGGGTTGGGTTTTTTGTTTTGTTGGGCTCTTTTTTTTTTTTCCTTTTTAAGGTCAATGTCAATGAAGGATGGTTTATAGGCGGTCACATGTTTACTTTAGGTGCTCCTTGTTGTTGGCCGAGGAAGTTCCCCTCTCATTGTACTATTTTGACATCTTTGTTGGAGCTCAACTGATTGGAGATGCTTGGCTGTGTTTTTAACTTCTCTATTTTGGGACTCGAGAGATGGCTCAGCAGCTGAGGGAATATTGCTTTTGCAGAGGACCTGAGTTCAATTCCCAGCATCCATGTTGGGTGGCTCACAACTGCCAAATGGTCCCTGAATGCATATTTTGTGTCAGAGTGAGATGCCTGACCTTGATGAGAGCAGGCAGTTCCTTGACATCTGATTAGTGATCACTTCAATCTTGTAATGCTCCAGTGGTTAGCATTGGCCTGCCAGTATTTAGTGAGTCTGTTACCATCACCCCTGTTGTCTTAAATGAAATGTATATGGCGTCAAGTTCTTTCCAGGCAGTTTTGAACTTCCCCTGTCCTTATTAATGGCTTTAAATATGTCTTTGACCTCTTCATGGGGGTGTTGTAGATTCTAAGTGTGTGATGTAAATGTGTAGGGACAGTAGATAGAGCACAGTACCTGCACTCTTCAGACTTACTAGCTTCCTCCTGCTTGGGGTGCTGGGTTTTGGCTAGCATAGCAGCTGCTGCTTTTTTAGAGCTTGTTTCTCTTTAAATCTCTGGACCATGTTCTTGCATTTTCTCGGCAGTTGGTTCTTGATTTCCTCCTGAGCTTGTTGCCTCCTTTCTGTCTGCTTCAGTCTACACAATGCTGTAATTGCCTAGTAATTGGAGAAAGGGTCTTAAGGGAAAAGGCACAGTGTATCCTTCCTCAAGAAGCGAGGATCGTTGGAAAGCCAGCAGGAGGAAGGGGTGAGACAGGGTGATTTGCTTCTGTTGGTCAGAGATTTGAGTTCTGGTTGGTTTTGTTTTGTCCATTCTGGAGAGAAAAGTAACCTGTATTTTTTACTTCTTTTGTCCTCAGACTACTAGGAGAGTTGGGGAGTGACTTGTGTAAGCCTCTGGATTCCACAGGTACAGTCAGGATGCTGGAGGCCTGCAGGAAGGTGCAGCCAGATCCCCCTGTACCTTCCAGAGGAGGCTTGTAGGAGATTTCAAGCATATTTTTCCTTTAAGTGCCTCTTTTCCAGCTAGCTTTAACATTCTTCTTCTTTTTCTTTTAGCCCAGAAGAGATTTCTTTAGTTTGTATGAATTTAAATTCACCTTTGAGTTACAATAAAAAAAGGTCCCTGCCCAATGTGCAGTCCTGGGGAGCTCTCTTGACTTCGGCTCCCAGCAGGTCTTATGCTCCATCCATGTGGGTTGATTTAGTGGAGCCTTTGCTCTAGGGTCCTGAGAGAAGCCCTTATCTGTGAGTGAGGGAATGGAGCTGCTCTTCTGGGGTCCTACCTCGCAGCTCTTACCACTTCCCGTTGGTATGGCTTTTACTTCCTGCCACTGATAGGCACATTCTTCATAAGACCCCTCTCCAGAGTAAGTCAGCCTGAGCCACTTTGTGTGCTCAAAACTCTATGACTCTGGGCCAGGTCTCCTGGACACATGGTGCAAATGTATCCCAAACTAAGTAAGCCATGTTTATTAGGGTGACAGAAGGATGTTTGTCATTGGTTTATATACGGACCAAAGGCAGTACTCAGCCTCTGTGCTTGGACTCCCATGGTCCTTGGACTCCAAAGAGGCCATCTCTGGTTCTGTTATACCAGAAAGCTGTAGAAAGGGGGCTGATTCAAGCCACACTTGTTGTCATCCCTTTTAAGCCCTTTGGAGGCAGTCTCTTTGAGGTAGATGTTGGAGGCCTGACATCCACGACCTTCTGTATCTTAGACGTGCATGTTGGGTCTAAAGTGTCTTTGAACAGAACATTAGTGAAAATGGTGCAGGGAGCAGCCGAGTGCCACAGCCACTCACGCACATGTTCCGGATGTCAAATGACTGAGCAGAAGGACTTAAAGGAAGGTGATTGGAGCCTCTCTAAGGGTCACCAGCATTTTGGTTTCTCTATAACCAGCACTCAGATTCCCGACGGCATCACCTGGTGTGGGAAGGTTGAGATGCCTGCTGCTCCTCTGCCTTTTTAAGGTACGCCTAGCCACAGTCCTGGAAGTGGATATGTAGAAACATATGGTTTGTAGAGATTATGTAGAAGCGATGACTGTAAAGCAGTGATGACACTACTTTTTGTACCTGTCTTGGGCAAGTCAACTTATTACCTTAGAGTAAAATTATGCCAAGAGCTTTTAGTGTGGTCACAAGCCAACTTCTTGGTAAAGCTGGATTTATTTCAGCTCCATGTTTTCTTATTCTAGTTATAAAAAAAAAAATTACTGTTCCTCAGTTTGTTAGAGTTGAGGGGTCCTGCCCCCATCCCTGTTTGTACTATCTCCCGTTTGCATGAGTTGCCCAGGAATAGGGAAGCCTACTTGAAAGTGGTGCCCAGGTAGGAATTAAAACCTAATATTAATACAGTTGCCCCCCATATACACACATTTATCTGGGAATGTAATACCTTATTAAGTGATGTTTTCTTTACTATAAGGCATTTTCCACTTGACAGAAAACTGCAAACCAGTTTATAATAGATTGAAACTTTACCTGCTTTTCAGAGCAAACCAAACCCTTTCTTTCCCCTGGCAGAAATCATCTTTCAGGGCCTAATGACTTGATGTAAAAGCTTGCTTTATAGCATTTATGTCCAGTACTACAGCTAGATTTAAAAATTATATATATGATGAAAATATTAACATTTCTAGATTAAAAGTATGACTGATCTTTCGTCATCCACAGTAGCAAGGTGAGAAAGCACACACAATGGAAATCCATAGATAATGAGTGTTTCAACTCCTCTGTCAAACAATTGATTGACGTATCTTGTCCCGTCCTGTTCCTCTTCCACCCACATCCCCTTTTCAAGGGACTAGAAGTCAGGGAAGGAAAAGAAGCTCAAAGAAGGGCCAGTCACCAGCTAGCCACCAGGCCAGGGTCCCAGTTAGCTTAGAGGTGTAAGACACCGATAGGAGAACGGACCTAGGTGGGAACCTTGAGCATGGTCTGCTGCTGCGTTCCCTGCTGCCTCCTGGCCAGAGAGAACTCTTAGTTCCCCTGGGATGACCAGGCTGTGTTGGACAGAAACAGAAACCCCACCGTTTGAGCACATTTCCTGGCTCTTGGCAAAGCTTGCTTTGCTGTCTCTCCCTTTGGAGACACCTTCTGCAGTCTGATGTCCTGGTGTGCAGCAAGGGTGCTCTGCCCTCTTGGACTGTGTTGGTTTTGTCTCCTTTAGAAGCAGTTTGGTTTTCTCTGGTCTTAGTGATACTTAGAGAGTGGCCCTCCCACCAACATGCTGATGTAGCACAAAAAGCTGTTTTCCCTTTTTTGTTCTTTCTTGTTTCCTGGTGTTGGGCTTCAGGGTGAACACGGGAAGGTTTATTGTTACAAGAGCTGGTTACCACAGGTGTAAATTCCATTGGTCCCCAGGTACCTTAGAGCTCTGGGAGCTTTGGCTGGGCCTGAAGCAGACACAGTGGGGTTCTGGGGCCTCCATTTGTTGTCACCCATCTTAAGTTTGTGAGATTTGGAAGGAAAAAAAAATCTCCCCTTGTCTGGTGTCAAAAACAGAAGTTCTGAGTTGTGCTTCGATGGTAGCCCCATCTCCTTGGTGTTCTTTCCATGTTGTTAATCTTTTTTTAAAATTTTTGAGAAGCTTTTTTTTTTTTTATTGTTATATGTAAGTACGCTATAGCTGTCTCCAGACACCCAAGAAGAGGGCATCA
>NW_022196902.1:110520-117290 GCF_008632895.1 Mastomys coucha | reverse complement strand
GATTTGAACTCAGGACCTTTGGAAGAGCAATCAGTGCTCTTAACCACTGAACCATCTCTCCAGCCCCGAGAAGCTTTTTTAAAGGGCCAGTTTAGTCTGCAGAGGGACAGTCAGAGGCAGTTTTCAGAGAAAAGGCCAATTTCACTAAGTAGTTGTGACTGTGGTTGTGCTAGTTATAGGGCAGGAATACAGAGGAGGAGCAGGAAGCTCACTGACTGGGGAAGAGTCAGGGAGCAGGCAGGCTTCCCCCTGCAGAGGCTGGAGGGACAGGCAGGAAAGGGCAGACTCCCTCTGCGGCTGCTCTGAGGCTGGGCCAGGCTCTGCTCCTCCTGCAGGTATCCGAGGCCATACACAGTGCTTGCCTTACTTTAAAGCTATTTGCCACGGTCCTGTTACACAGTGTGGCTGTCCTTTTGCAGTCTGGTGTGCATGCCATGTGATCAGGACACCTTTTCCACGTTCCCAGTTTCCTATGAGCAAGTAAATCTACCCTGAAATCTTCCATCTGTACTTAACCTACTTGTCAGTGTTCGCTGTTGGTTTTCTAAAACAATAAATAAATAAATCTCTAAATCTAAAAAAAAAAAAAATAAATAAAAATAATAAAAAAAATCAAACTGCAAGGCAGTTCTGCAGTAGCTGGAAGTTACCCTTGGCACGCTTCAGTTCTAGTTCTGCAAGTTCCACTAAGCTTTCTGAATGCAGCAACTCTTCTTGTCTTTCTTTCTTTGTTTTTCGAGACAGGGTTTCTCTGTGTAGTCCTGGGCTGTCCTGGAACTCGCTCTGTAGACCAGGCTGGCCTCGAACTCAGAGATCCACCAACCTCTGCCTCCCAAGTGCTGGGATTAAAGGCATGCGCCACCACTGCCCGTCGTCTTCTTGTCTTAAGATCTATCAGTTCTTGTTTTGCAGATTTGAATATTTTTTCAAACTTCTGACAGCACAACTGTTGGGACGTTTCAGCCAGTACAACATCTTTGTTTTTCACTCTTGCCTTGACCAGTGCTTTATTGGCATTTTCAAGTCCTCCATTGACCTAGACCTTCTATAGAGGAGGGCCTTAGCTGCTTCAGACAGAAAGCTTGGGGTCCTCGTCAGCAGACACCCAAGCTTCTACTTTTCTTGTTTTATCAAACAGTTATGAAACTTTGAGGAAAAACTTGCATATATCTGTAGAGTCCTGAGTTCCCAAAGCATATAACGAAGACCCAATTCTATTGTAATCAGCAGCAGCACTTCTGTGAGATCTTGTCATTATGTCAGATTTAGCAGAGGCATTCTTAGCTCTACTGTGATATTTTAAAAGGAATGTTTGCTCATGCTCAAAGAAGTCATCTGCGTCCTTTACTCATGAAGCAATTACTCCATCCACTGGCTTAACCATGTTCTTAAAGAAATCCCCGAGCTTCTCTTTTTAATTTTTCCTTCAACACTCAAATCTCGATTATATTCCAAGAAGATGTGGAAATTTAAATCTTTTCTCAAAATAAGAGGTGCTGCAACACGACACAGGAAGACCTCGGGCATCGAAACTGTCTTCTTGAAGATTGCCAGGGATTCAGCCAGCTTCTTGGTCCTGTTTTATGTTTGTGAATTCCTCCTTTGTCACTGGCCCTTCCCGTTCTCCAAGCTTCTGCAGTTTTCCCCTGTGAATCCTCAAAATCAGATCTTGGTGGTGCTGGTGCAATAATGTAACCTGCATAGTCTTTATTTTCACAAAGGAATCATGAAGCCAGATAAATTCCTCATGTTGTCGAATGACTGAACATTCATTTTGCTTAAAATTTGGCAATGAACTCTTTGTGTGAACAGTGAATTTGACTTTATCCCTTTTACTAAGAGCCTCTGAAATGTCTTCTTGCAGAGAAGCATCACTGGAGATCTACATTTATTGCTTTAAGTCTGTGGTCTTCCTCTGAGAGGTAGTCGGGGACATCATCCAGGCATTCCATTATGGCTGCTTCGAGTCCCAGGGTTTGTTGGAAATTCTTTATCCAATGGTTTCTGGATGTACACACTGAGTGGGAAGATGACAGGTCCATAGGCAGTCTCCATGACAACTTCAGCTGTCTTTCTTCTATAGTGTCAGGAGAGGATGACCAGCTACCATACCTGACAGACCCAAATCTTTTTAACAGGGATTCTTTATAGAATTTTTTTTGTTTTTCTTTTCAAGACAGGGTTTCTCTGTTTAGCTCTGGCTGTCCTGGAACTCACTCTGTAGATCAGGCTGGCCTCAAACTCAGAAATCCGCCTGCCTCTGCCTCCCAAGTCCTGGGATTAAAGGCAAGCACCACCACTGCCCTGCGAAAATTTCTTAAGATCACAATAAAAAATTAGAATCTTGGCAGTCTTCACCACAATTTTGAAATTTTACCCCAGATTGTGAAAAAAGTAACAACAACAGTGTTGCAAAAGGTGTTTACTTCACTCGCATAGAGATGGGCAATGTGCACCTGAGAGGCTGAGTTTGGGGCCAGCCTGGTGTACAGAGCGAATTCCAGGACAGCCAGGTCTACAGAGAGAAATCCTGTCTCAAAAAACAAAAACAAACACAAACAAACAAACAAGGTAATTTACTGGTGTGGTGGTTCATGCCTTTGATCTCAAATTCCTGGTTTACAGAGTGAATTTCAGGGCAGCCAGCATTACACAGAGAAATCCCTGTCTAGAAAAACAAACCAAACTAGGCAACCAACCAAATAAACGAAGGGCAATTAAATGTTCTTTTAAAATTTTTATTGTATTTTAATTTATTTTGTGTTTATGTATGTTTGTGGGTTCATTAGTGCCACTGTGTGTATGTGTGTGTGTGTGTGTATGTGTGTGTTTAGGTTGGAGTCGGTTCTCTCCTACCATGTAGATACCAGGAACTGAACTCTGCTTACTAGTTTTGGTGGCAGGTGACTACCCCTTGAGAATTCTCACCTGCTCAAGTAATTTCATTTTCAAAGGACAAATATATTTGGATATATATTCACAGAATTATAGTCAAGTATGGTCACCAAATCAACTTAGTGGAGGGTTTTGTTGTTTAATAGACTTTCTCTGTCAATATGTAGTTCAGGTTGGTCTTCAATTTGGTGTTCCTTCTGCCTCAGCCTCTCGAGGGCTGGCATTGCAAGTGTGCATGCAGCATTGATATTGACCACTCTATTTTTGTTTTAAGGGCTGTCCTGAACCATAGCTACTAATGTACAACTTGCCATAGGTATTGAATTCAGTAGCATTGTTCATTAACTGCTTATCTGTGCAATACCCTTGCAAAATCTTGTTCTTTAGATGGGCTTTCATCAATAACCTGGCCTCAGATTTGTCATGTAGCCAAAGATGACCTTGCCTTAAACTCCCTATTGTTGATATTATAGTCATGCATCATCATGTATGTGTGTGTAACACTATATGAAAAAAAAATGACATTTAAAAAGACACACACTGCTAGGAGGGAATAGCCTTTATTTTTGTGCAATATAATATATACCTTGAACAATACCTTGTTAAGTCCACCTTCCTCCTTTTAAATCTGTTTTACTTTAGTTAATTATCTAGTAAGTGTTCAAATATTTGTGTGTGAGCCCAGGAATGTGGGTTGGTATGCATGTGTGTTTGTATGTGTAGGGGTCAGGCGTGTTAGGCAAATTACTCAATTGCTCTCTATTTGTGAAAGTGTCTTACCAAAGAAAGAATCCACTGATTTGCCAAGACTGGCTGGCCAGCGAGCACTAGGGACTTTCCTACCTCCATGTGCCCAGTGCTGGGACTGCAGACACCTGCGGCAGTGCTAGATTCCTTACCCAGATACCGAGGGGTGGAATTTGAGTCTACATGCCAGTGCTTTGTACTTGGTTAGCCATGTACTTTAGAAGCTAAGCTGTCTCCCCAGGCCAACTTTCTTCTATTTTGTCTACTTTATAAAAATCTATTCCTCTCTCATGGAACTGTAAATTCCAGAGAGAAGCACTTGGGATACACCCTTCTTCCCAATCGGTCAACTTTCCTCTTTTCCTGTCTTTCTGGGAAGGCTGGGGACTGAAGTCTGGTAAAGGTTAGAGCTCATCTCCTGTCACTATTTCTGATTTACATAATTAGTGTAGATTGCATAATTAGGAATGCTGGAGTTTGAGCCTAAAGCTGATTTTAGAGTAAGTCTCTCTCCACAAATCCTTCAAAGAAATTCAAATCTAAGGAAAGAGTTTGGCCAAGTCTACAAGGAGCTTTCCATAATCACCCTATAACCATTATCCCCTGAGGCTTTTCTCCATTCCAAAAAAGGGTGGATTATTTTCCTTTGATTCAGGTAGTCTCTATTCTATTTTCCCAATCCTTGATTTGAATAAAACGATCTCCTCTAGCACTCTCTGTATCTGTATTTTTTTTTGGGGGGGGGGGGGTTAGTTAGTGGATCTCCTGGGCCTAGGAATAACAGGGCATATAACAAATTCATGGAAGGCTCCCCGGAGCAGAAGGTGGAGCTTGGTAATGCACTGGAGGAGTTGCTGCTTGTGAGCAAAGTGTCTAGTCTAGTTAGTACCTATGCTGATGCTGCCTATGAACTAAGCACTGGCCCTCTGGGGACATCTATCATTAAATCACAGCCTCACTCTAGTCTTAAGTAAAGAGAGACAAGTTATCTAACTTCTGCGAAATCCAATATCCACCCTCCCACCCCACCTCTTTGCTCTGCCAAAGTTCAGTTTTGTTTTAAGGCAAAGCTTCACACTATTGCCCACACTATAGAATTTGCAGCAATTCCTTCTCTCCTTCAGTCTCCATGTTCTGGGATTGCAGGTTTGTGTGACACCAGGCTCAGCCTCAATTCGTAAGTGATACTTAAACCACCAGCCTGCTCAGCGCCCTTCCCTGCCCATCTGGCCTTCCCTGCTTTCTCATCCACAGGATGTCTTTTACTCCACCAGGGGCAGTCTGTGCCCATGCCTGAAGACACCTTAGGTAATCAGAGGCTGGAAAGCTTTGTCCTCTTCAGAGGACCCTGGCAAAGGTACTGGGTGGGGACCTATGGGATCTGCTGCCCTTGTTCCTAGGCCCATGTAGTCCACCTCCTGTGGAGATGGCATCAGATGATGATGTTCATTAGAAAGGAGTGGGTTTGTAAGTGGCAGGCTCCAAATATTTTCAACCTGTCAAGTGTTGCTATGTCTGTCCCTGCATCAACTACTCACCTCTGTGTTTGGTGTGACAGCAGCAGAAGACAACAAGCTGATGACCGAGCAGCAGCATTTCCCATGGAGCAGTATTGGAGCCCATCCCCCAGAGTGTCTTTAAGAGCACTGTGAAAGCTGTGTCTTTCTTAGACAGTGTGCCCCGCCGATCACCCTGGCCAGCAGGGAAGAAAGACTAGCACACCAGTTCCTTCCAGCAACAGTTTACTCAGGAGTTCATAGTCACATCATAGTAGAAGGTGTGCCCCTAAATGGTCCGTGAGTGCTGCTTAAATACCCTTCGTAGGACTGCCCATGAGCCCATACCACGTCTTGTGCTATCATTGGCTACAGAGTCATGACAAAGATCAGGCCACTGGCAGGTGCAACCCTCTTGCCAAATAAGGACTTGTTTACTCCTTAGCAGAAGAATGGCAGGCGCCATCTTTAAGGCGGCAGCAGCGCTCCACAGTTCCCCCTTTTAGTTTTAATGAAAAGCAGTTACTGCTCGATCAAGCAAGTTCCATTACGTAGGATCTCACGATCAAGGGCAGACAGGCTTAAACCATGGCACTCACTCTACTGGGTGCAATGGGCAAAGCCCACCAGGTGCAAGAGCTGAGTCCCAGGAAACAGGCTGGACACCCATCCCATGTGCAGTGAGGCCTGCAGGCCTCCAGGGGTACAAGGGCTGTCCAAGCCTAGGAGACTTATGGGGTTACAAGTGGTTACTGTTTCAATGCCAACAACCATGCTTGAGGAGATACACCAGCCTCAATGGCTTGAAAGGTACGCACCACCAGAGCCCTCTCATGTCTCTGGGCTCTTGCCATCCGACAGATGCAAAATAGGCAGAGTGCACAGACACCTACTAGGGCAACAGCTAGCACTCCTATTCCCACCCACTCTTTAAAATGAATCATTGCTTGATGAATCCACGTAGTCAGTCCCTCAGCCATGGAGATATCCACACGAGTGGAGCTGATAGTTACAATCGCCATCCTCAATTTCTGCATTAGGTCATCAAAACTTCCTGACCAATTTCCTGTAAGATACTGTGACAAATGTCTGGGAAGATTAGCTGCATGAGACATATTATTATAGGGAACCGAAGTAACACATAATCCTTTCATCTTCCATTCACACCCAAGCTAGGCCAGCTGCCATAAGGTATCAACTTGTTCCTGTACCAAATCAATCCGCTGATTCAAAATCAAAAGGCTGCCTTTTAACTGAGCATTCAGGGCTCTCTGAGTTCAACTACTTGAGGAGAGCCGGCGAGAATTGACATAACACGGGCTCTTGTTTACCAAATAGGTCTCACAGCCTGTTTTAGAACCATCAGTAAACACATTTGGGGTTCCAACTATAGGGGTAGCTGATGTAATCTTTGGAAAGATCACAGGATGCTCTCTAAAGAAGGATTGAGCATCTTGAAAAACTGGGCAGGCGAGCTGGAACTCTGACCTCACCGCTCGCCAAACCTCTGGGTAAAAGAAGAGTCTTGGACCCCCACTGTTGATTGGATTATATGGGGGAGGTGCTGACAGCACGCAGCCTGGGGGGCCTTTTTCAGTCTCTGGCCCCCTTTTCTTCCACTTCTTCCTAAGG
>NW_022196902.1:106803-107789 GCF_008632895.1 Mastomys coucha | reverse complement strand
CAACCCTCTTGCCAAATAAGGACTTGTTTACTCCTTAGCAGAAGAATGGCAGGCACTATCTTTAAGGCGCGGCAGCAGCGCTCCACAAGACAGCAGTGGGTTCTGTGCTGCCTGGGATTCTGGGTCAGCTAGAAATGCAGGAGGAGGTCCTGGGTTTAAGGCCTCTTCCTCTTCCATGGCTGTCCAATGGATTCCTTGGATCGCACAGAACACAGCGGACACCCCTTGAATCCTCAAGTGCTGGCTGAGGGAGAGGTGGCAGCTTGCTGGGTACTGACCTAGGTCACTTCATCTAGATGAGATAAGACTTGGGGAACTTCTGGGGGACAGGAGATGCTCTGCCAGACAAGAATCCCTATCTCTCCCTGCTAGGCAGCTCTTAACACACAGTGACTTTTTACATCCCTCCAGCATTGTCTTACTTCTGGACGTCTTATCTGATTGTGACCTGTTCACCTGAGGGAAAGAGATCACTTTGTGATGTCTCCCTGAGGCCTGATGGACCTTATGATAACTCAGGACCAGAGGCTGCTCTCTCCCAGGGCCCACAGTAACAAGCCATATACAACAAATGTAATTCCATGTATATGTATATATATACATATACATATATATCTTTAATGAGCCTTTTGTTCATGTGGGTTGAAGGTACTCGCTCTAAGAGACTATGTAACAATACCACAATTCCAGACAAGACAAACACTCTTTTGAGTTGTTGGTCAGAGCTGTGTAAGAGAATGGCAAGACATGTAGCCTAATTCTGCTGCCCTTGAGATTACCACCAGAGTTAATGATCAATCGCTATTACTAAAGACACTGTACTTTAGGAACAGTACTCAGAGGCCCCAGAGGTTGCATGCAAGCTTCCACAGGAGAGAGACAGCCAAGAGTCTGACTATTGATGCTTATGGGCCACATCAATGGCCAGCATGACACAATAACCCTCTGTGTGCCGGGCGGTGGTGGCGCACGCCTTTAATCCCAGC
>NW_022196902.1:99482-106793 GCF_008632895.1 Mastomys coucha | reverse complement strand
ACATTGGAGGCACGGCCATGGTGCAGCAAGGGAAGATACTCAAGGAGCAAAAGTATGACCAGCAGCTGAGGTTGTGGGGTGATCATGGACAAGAAGCTTTGGAATCTGCTCATGTTTGCTTAATAAATGCAACAGCTACGGGGACTGAAATTCTTAAAAACTTGGTACTGCCAGGTATTGGATCATTTACAATTATGGATGGAAATCAAGTCAGTGGGGAAGATGCTGGAAACAATTTTTTCCTTCAAAAAAGCAGTATTGGCAAGAACTGAGCTCAAGCTGCCATGGAATTCTTACAAGAACTAAATAGTGATGTCTCTGGAAGTTTTGTGGAAGAGAGTCCAGAAAACCTTCTAGACAATGACCCTTCATTTTTCTGTCGGTTTACTGTTGTGGTTGCAACTCAGCTTGTTGAAAGTACATTACTGCGTTTAGCAGATGTTCTCTGGGATTCCCAGATCCCTCTTTTGATCTGTAGGTCATATGGACTAGTTGGTTATATGAGGATTATTATAAAAGAACACCCAGTAATAGAATCTCATCCAGATAATGCATTGGAGGATCTACGATTAGATAAGCCATTTCCTGAACTGAGAGAACCTTTTCAGTCTTATGACTTGGACCATATGGAAAAAAAGGGTCATACCCATACTCCATGGATTGTGATCATAGCTAAATATTTAGCACAGTGGTATAATGAAACAAATGGACGAATTCCTAAAAGCTATAGACAAAAAGAGGACTTCCGAGATTTGATAAGACAAGGGATTTTAAAGAATGAGAATGGAGCTCCAGAAGACGAAGAGAATTTTGAAGAAGCTATCAAAAATGTGAACACAGCACTAAATACAACTCAGATCCCAAGCAGCATCGAAGATATATTTAATGATGATCAGTGCATAAATATCACCAAACAGACGCCATCTTTTTGGATTCTAGCTCGTGCCTTAAAGGAATTTGTGGCCAAGGAGGGTCAAGGTAATTTACCTGTTCGAGGCACAATTCCTGATATGATTGCAGATTCAAACAAATACATAAAACTGCAGAATGTTTACCGTGAGAAAGCAAAGAAAGATGCTGCTGCTGTAGGGAATCATGTTGTCAAATTGCTTCAGTCTGTTGGCCCGGCACCAGAGTCCATTTCAGAGAAAGAATTAAAATTGCTTTGCAGCAATTCTGCATTTCTTCGAGTAGTAAGATGTCGATCTTTAGCTGAAGAGTATGGTTTGGATACAGTCAGCAAAGAGAACATTATTTCTAGCATGGACAATCCAGATAATGAGATCGTCCTGTACCTGATGTTGCGGGCTGTGGATCCATTTCATAAACAGCATGGCAGATACCCAGGAGTGTCTAACTATCAAGTTGAAGAAGATATAGGGAAGTTGAAGTCTTGTCTTACTGGCTTCCTTCAGGAATATGGGTTGTCTGTAATGGTGAAAGACGATTATGTCCATGAATTTTGCCAGTACGAAGCTGCTGAGCTACATAGCATTGTGCATTCCTGGGAGGAGCTGCTGCTCAAGAAGTTATCAAAATAATCACCAAACAATTTGTAATTTTTAATAATACTTATATTTATAGTGGTATGTCACAAACATCTGCAACTTTCCAGTTGTCGAATAAGCACTGTGTGTTATATGTTATGGTTGAACTGTGATTGCCTTCCTCTTGTGCTTTAGTTTGTAAAAATGTTTAGTTTAGTCTGTTAAAGGAGAGAAGTTAAATTGTTTGCTTAATAAAAGTTTTTCTAAAAAAAAAAAAGAAAGAAAAAGAAAAAGGCAAACATTGAATTGGGGCTGCCTTACAGTTTCAGAGGTTCAGTCCGTTATCACCATAGTAGGAAGCATGGCTGCATCTAGATAGGGATGGGTCTGAAAGAGCCAGAAGTTCTACATTGTGATCCAGAGGCAGCCGGGAGAAAACTCCTTGCTGCAGGCAGCTAGGAGGAGGATCTCACTCCATGCTGGGTGGAATCTGAGCAGAGGAGAAGACCTCTGAAGCCCAGCTCCACAGTGACACACTTCCTCCAACAAGGCCACCCCTCCTTCAATAAGGCCACAGTTCCTAAGAGTAGCACTTCCCAAGGGCCAAGCAAATTGAAACGACCACAGAGGGGAACCCAGGTGGGGCAGGCGGTTGAGAGGGAGACTGGAGGTGTAGCCGGTGAACTCAGGACCGAAACTGTTTAGAAGTGACCCAATTGCTGTGGGCCTGAACACTGCCCGGGGCCGGGACTGGCCTTAGGTTGTACAAGTCTAATTCTAGCTGCAAGCTGCAGCGCCACCTGCTGGAGGCAAAAACTTTGTGCGTTCGTGAGCCAAATTGAACTGGGACCAGAATGAGTCACCTCCCGCGGAGGAGGGCTGATTGAGGAAGGCTGGACAAAGGCGGGGCGCAGTGCTATTTATTCAAGTGTCCCCCTCCCCGTTTGTCCGCTCACCGCACCAGTCCTCTCAGCGATCCTCAAGGAGGGACAAGGAAGCTACAGAGACTCGGCAACTGGTGGAGTTCGCAGCCCTGGTGGTGCGTGGCATTTTTGTGAATCTTTGATCGGGATCCTCTGCAGGATAGCACAGAATCCTCACCACTTCTCATATCTCAGGTTTCAGCTGTTGCTCCGGGAGGATATGGCAAAGAACACAGCCGCCAACCTTTCCACAGGAGCTCCATGCCTTTTGATTCTTCTGAATTTTCTGAATTGTCTGATCTACACGCTGTGCGCCGGTGAGTTTCTCTCTCTCTCTCTCTCTCTCTCTCTCTCTCTCTCTCTCTCTCTCTCTCTCTCTCTCGTTTCTTTTTTTTTTTCTTTTTGGTTTTTCAAGACAGGGTTTCTCTGTGTAGTCCTGGCTGTCATGGAACTCACTCTGTAGACCAGGCTGGCCTAGAACTCAGAAATCTGCCTGCCTCTGCCTCCCAAGTGCTGGGACTAAAGGTGTGTGCCATCAGGGAGTGTTGGCTGAGGGAGGGATGGAGGGAGGCCAACTTGCAAGCTCTCTCAAAGACGGGGCGGTGTACATAGCTCCTCCCCCTTCCTGACCCACAGAGGAACTTCAAGTTATTATAGGAGGGCCTGGCCTCTAGAACAAATGAAGAGGGCAGGATGCCAGAGGGAAGCCCTGGTGAGGCCCTCAGTCCTCAGGCACACTCTGCTCTACAGGAATCCTAAACCACGTCACTAGGCTCCGATGATGGGCACAGTGCCAGAGCCTGCCTGTTCCCTTTGGTGTTCTTTGCAAGTTCTCAGCCATTCTGGGAGCTCTTTATCCGTGAACTTCCTTTCCTACCTTTCATGGTATTTAGGAGCTTCCAGGCATATGGCCGTCACAACCATTCATGTTTTCACATGTTTTACCCCTTTGTTCTTATTTTGTTTTAAGGCGGGATTTCATACCATTTCCTAAACTATGGAATTCACAACAATCTCTTCTCTCCCTGGGTCTACCTGCTGGGAGAGAGAAAATCTGTTTTCTTCAGTAGAATGACATTGGGAATATCAAGCCTTCCAAGGAAGATGTCATGTTCAGGAGTAGATGACCAACAAATAAGCCATGAATTAGTGTGTGTGCGTGTGTTTGTGTGTGATTTCTTTTGTTTTTGTTTCTTTTTTTTTCGGTGATGTTGAATTTTATTTTGTAGGTTTTAGGCACTTCTAATTTTACTTGGTTTTTGGGTTGTTTTTTGAGAAAGAACTGAAAGTTGTATGTGTAGGAAGGAGGGAGAAGAGAGTCAGGAAGAACTTGAGGGAGGGGAAGATGTGATTAAAATATATTTAAGTTTTAAAATGATTTTAAATAATAAAAAAGTAAAAAAGGTAAAACCTACTTATAAATGCTAGGTATAAACCCAAAGAACGCCACACATTACACCTAATGCTTGAGAAAAAGGTATTGCTTTTCTTCCTTCCCCATGAGCAGTAATCAAATGCTCTACCCCTGAGCTGGGGTCTCCTCATCAAGGCCAGCAAGTACCGATAGCTATAGGTTCTTAGATGGGCTTGTGATATAGAGACAAACCGACATGGCTCCAATAAAGCTGCGGAGAGGCAGAAATATCAGGTTTTAAAATTGTAGAGTTTTCAAAAAACTAAAAAAAAAAAAAAAAAAAAAAAAAAAAAAAAAAAAAAAAGTAGAGTTTAATTTTGATGTTCTTATGGATTTCTCTATTTTCTTCTGCCCCGGGAAGGCAGCTTTCAGACTCCTATTCATCTGTTTTGTCTTTAATTATTGAAGTCCAGCTACATCTGGGTTGGCTAACCATCCACCTGCATTTAAGATCTTTGTGTTCTATTAGCCATCCCCTCCCTCACCTTATGCAGTCAGACCCTAGGCTATGTCTTCCTGACTCCTCAGTAGACCATTGTCCTTGATGGGACTGCTCCTAACAGTCTGTCCAGATGGGACTTTTCTGTATCTTATTTTCTGGGTCTCAGGAATACAGTCTCCTAACTCCATTCCCAGCCTGGAGCCATGAGCATCAATCCTGAGCTTGCACCAATGCTGGTGTCCTTCTCTCTGGTCATTCTCACTGTGCTTCTCAACATGGCAGCTCCAGCATCCCACAGAGCAGCATGGACTGCACATTTCCCAGAATGCTTTGCTAGTCCATCCACTCCGACACGTGAATATCTCTGAGATTTTCAGCACCACTCTTCTACTACCAGACTCAACCATCCTAGGTTTTCTCTTGTATTGGTACTGGTCTGGTACTCAGGGTCATCCTTGACTCTAAAGTCAGAACCACATGGCCAAAGCTGCCAAGTTTTGCTGCTTCTTTGGGCTGGAACATGGCCCCTCATTCAAATACAATGTCATCAGTTTTTTGTATCTGATGGTTTTCTTCATTGTTTAACCATCTTTTAAATTCTTTTTAACAAATCAGAAGCTTAGCTGACTGCAGTCTTTCTTTGAGGCCACGGCTCCTTTTATTCCTTTTAGACTTGAGCTTTTCTTTACTTTTTTCATCTCATTGAGCACTGGAATTTCTTCTTATGCTTCCTAGTGCTCCTAAAATGTTACTTTTAGTATTTCTCTCTGCTCAGCTTGCTCCTTTTCGTTATAGATCTGAATGAGAATGACCAGTGACAACCATATGACACAGGAATGCTAAGATGTCTTGAAGTCATCTCTGCCAAAGTCATTAATCCCAAAGTGTTCAATTTAGCCTTAGGCAGTTTTTGTTTGTTTGTTTGTTTGTTTGTTTTTTGTTGTTTTGTTCTGTTTTGCTTGGACAGAGGCAAAAGGCAACCACATTTCTGCACCAAAAGATCACAAGCCACTTTCTCTTCTCTTCTGAAATCTTGAGCCAGGATGTCCCAAACTACACTGCTCTAGGCCTAACACACACTTCCAGGCCACGGAATACACACTTAAAATGTTCAACTGCATTCCTATCCTGAGTCCCAAAGTCTAAAGTCTGCCCACGATCATCATGGTCAGGCCTGTCACAGCAATACTCCATTCCCAGGTACCAACTTCTATCTTGGTCAGTGTCCTATTTATTCTAAGAGACAGTGACCATTGTAAGATTTAATTGAGGTTTGCTTACCATTTCAGAGATACAGTCCATTTTTCTCAGGGTGGGATGCATGGTGGCACACAGGCCGATGCAGTAGCTCAGAGTCCTCCATCTCTACTTAAGGGAAGCAAGAAGAGAGAGACTCTGGGTTGGAAACCGGTTTTGCAAACTTCAGAGGTTAGCTCCAGTGACACTTCCTTTGATAAGGCTACAATTACTCCAACAAGGCCATACTCCTAATCTCCTTCACATCTCTATTGGCACGTGGATCTCTCTGAGCCTTTTTTTTTTTTTAAAGATTTGTTTATTTATTATATGTAAGTACACTGTAGCTCTCTTCAGATGCACCAGAAGAGGGCATCAGATCTCATTATGGATGGTTGTGAGCCACCATGTGGTTGCTGGGACTTGAACTTAGGACCTTCAGAAGAACAGTCAGTGCTCCTAACCACTGAGCCATCTCTCCAGCCCCCTCTCTGAGCCTTTTTACACATGCCCTTCACTACATGTTTCATGAGGTTCTGGATTTCGTATTTCACGTAGTATGGTCCAACCTCTGATCAGAATCTTTCAAGCCATTCCTGTAGCTCGGGGGCATTTATTTCCAATAAGTTCTGTTTGCTGACCACTCAAAGTCCTTTGTGTCCAAAGCCTGAGGAGAAAGCTGAGGTAAAAGTGCCCGCATCACAACAATGAGAGCCTGAGCTGGCGCCTCATCCATGTATAAGATCCAAGTGTGGTGCTGTGTACTTTCATTGTTGGGAATGGGGATGAGCGTTGAGCTCACAGCTGGCAGCTCCCTTTCCATGCCAAGCTGCAGCATTACTCCAGGAGCTTTCCTGAACACCAGGCTCCATGTTGAATTTACCATGTGTTCTATGATGTCTCTCTTTCCCCTCTGTGTTCAGCTAGATTTTCATCCCCAACAACATCGATGCTATCTGGCATATTTTATTCTTCAGTACTTGATAATAGTCATTAAAAGTACTTGCAAGTCTCCCTGGTGACACTGTATGCACTTGAAAAATCCTAAAAAGCTCAAATAGTCAAATATGGCACAGAACTAAGGATCCAGAAGCTGGTGGACTTCTTGACTAGAAGCTTCTCTTCCTGACCTTTTCCCATCAGAGAGATCCTGAGTGCTAGAAAGCCATGACTCCTCTGGACCCTTGCTCCCACTTTGAACCTCACCTGCATGTTTCTCTCATAGGTATAGACTCTGTGAGTTGCAACTTCACTGTCAAGTATCGAACCTCACCTGGACAGTGCTCAGTGAATGGAGAGCCTCTCTTTCATTTTCCTGATGAAAAACTTGGAAAGGGGGGAAATGTCACTGAGGTGTGTGCTGATTTGTACCAAAGCCTGGAAAAGAGCTTTGATAAAATGTTGGACCTGGAGCCAGAGTTATTCAATACCAAGGGTAAGTATGAGACAGACTGCAAAGATAGAGATAAGAAAGAGGAAGAACAGAGCTTATGTAGGAAGAGGGTTGTAGATGTATCTGCATCAAAGAGCTGAATATTGACCCAATCTTGAAGTACATGATACTCAATGTGCAAGAAATAGCAAGCCAGGGAGGAAAGAATATAGATCTGTAAGTGTGCAGAGAAAGACTGGATCATTAAGGGGGTGATGGTTCTATAAAGGGTGGAAGATGATATTGTTGTGTGTCATTTGCAGGCAATCGAACCTTGCAGGTCAACATACAATCTAAGTATGATCAAGGAGAATTCATTGATGGACTCTGGGCCTTCACCATTGATGGACAGCATTTCTTCTACTTTTATCCAAAAA
>NW_022196902.1:98668-98924 GCF_008632895.1 Mastomys coucha | reverse complement strand
TGTGTGTGTGTGTGTGTGTGTTTAGCTATGTTCATATTTTTTCTGATTTTTTTTAAGGATTAACAATAAATGTGCTGAATACTACCCAGTCTACATATGCCACTCAGATTCATCCTATAGCAAATACCACCCAACATACTTCTGGTACACAGGGTCTGAGCATCATCTCAAAAGTGATTCTATGTATAGGAGGATTAATCATAATCATCATAATCATCATGCTCTTTTTCATATTCTTTTGGTGTATCAAGATGTG
>NW_022196902.1:95468-98225 GCF_008632895.1 Mastomys coucha | reverse complement strand
TCATATCCAACAAACCTTCTCCTAGGCTGTGATTGAAGTCAGTGGCATGATCCAGAGCAATAATTCTTGTACCTAGAGCCAAGTCTGTACATTAGTAGCTACTGGCTTAGGCCAGCCCTTAGGACAAAATGATCAGAATGAGCAGACTACTCAAGGAGTTGGCACTGTGGGGCAGTCCTGTAATCCCAGCACTCAGGAAGCTGATACAGGAGGATCACCAAGTTCAAGGTCAGCCTGGGTAGCATTGTCATGTATTGTCACAAGATCAAAGAAAAGAACAAAAGCCATTCATTTAACTTGGTCACTCTACTTAGCCACAGTGAAGTGCATGTGGAACTATGACTCTAATGTCTCTATCCTCTGAAGTTGAAGTCACCTGTGTCTATGCAGGTAAAGTGAGCTGAGTGCTCACCACTGACATTGTTAGTTTTTGTCAAATACTGTCTAGAGTCAAAATACAGACCTTGGGATGAAGATTGCAGATCTATGAATTAGTTAATATGTTATAACATTTTCCTTATAAGCATAGGTTGATACATGTAAGGTCAGGTGACATATCAGATATTTATATCAATATAACTATTTTTGGGTAACATCTTGCATAAAAATTCTTAACTCTAATGATATATTTAGTCAGACCTACAATTCTCATTTGTGGGAATGTGAAACAGGAGGATTGCTATAAGAGTTCAAGCATATAGCTGAGTATATACTAAGCTCAAGACCAGCTTGGGGCATAAAGTGAAGCTTTCCCCACAAGGAACAAAGACATGAAAGTAAAAAGACCAGCAAAGACAGAAACACTGTTGTATTTTGCTAGCTTTTCATATTGGCTGATTTTTCAAGTTCTTGTTTTTTATTTTTTATTCACAGTCTTTGTTTCACTACACTTACAACTTCAGAAACATCTGACCTATTATCATACCAGAGTTTAGAGTACAGAAAGATCTAGAAGGAAAAATGAAAGAGAAAAGGATTGGGCAGCTGAGTTCCATGGTCTGTGATGTGGGGGAGTGTCTGAGAAAAGAAGTAGAGTGGGGTGCTGCAGCTGATGCCCAGGAGCACCCAGTAATCCACTCCTTTTTTCCTAGGTGCTCTCTGCTGCCCCTCTTCCTCTGCAGTCCTCATCTCCAGCTATAACTGGGTGACTCTTCAACATATTCCTGTGTCTTCTCCAGCAAAGGAAACATATTTCTGATGACATCTCAGAAATCTGTGCTGTTGACTTCAGACCAGACTGGTGGGAACCCAGGAGACTGGTGGCTGTCAGAGCCTCATGCACCAGGGCATCAGAGTGCACTAGACTGTTGCCTTAGGGACTTTCTCTTGCTCTGTTCCTTTTTCTTTCGCACTCTTACATGATAGCATTGTGGAGATCAAGCTGGGCTTGGCTCTAAATTACTCCTCAGTATACAAAACAGGACTTGCACTGGGTGACTCTGTTTTACAGTCAGCAGTTGGCTCCCTTCTGAGTGTAATGCAGATGTTGGGTGACATGACACCTCATTTTCTACACAGACACACATCAGCCCAAGAGCATCCACGATGGAAAGGCTGATAATTAATCCCCAAAGTAAAAATATGTCACCTGTATACTTATCAAGATAGGTTGGTAGCAGTGAGCACATGTGCATATCAAAACCATATCAGAGAACCAGCTCTGAGGATTTATCTCACACTCATCTGGACCTCTGAAGTGGCCATGTAACCCTGCTATGGTCATGGTCCCCACAAACTTGCCATCTGACTGTTTGTGTGTCAAGAAACCTGCAGGCAGAGAACTCCTGGACATTTTAAGGCTTCAGCTCCATCCACACAGCTAATGCCTCCTACTTGAATCACTGTCTGACAGCTCATCTGCTACTCCATGCTAATGTGGGTCTGCCTCTCACCTGCTGGATCCTGGGGTCCTGCTCCTCACCTCCGCAGTTCACTCAGTCCTGAGGCCTGGTGCAGCCCTGCAGCCCTGCAGCCCTCCACTAGCTCCCTTGACAGCTCCTCTAACCACCTGCATTGAGTCTGTCTGTGTGACTAGAGTCCCTCTGTCTCTGTCTCCAGTCTGGTCTCTTTGAACTCTAATGGCAACTTGTTCACTCTTTTGCAGCCATTCTGTGATCTAAATACATATGAGAACTTTGTGGTGTACAATGTGTGATCTGCGAGTTTGTTTTAGTAATTAAGACTGAAGTAAGAGAGCTAGGGGTTGTCCAGTTGTCAATGGTAATTAGGACTACTTGACAAATAGAGCCAGTGAATTGGATGGAGGTGGTAAATTAAGACATATATGTGAGCACCTGTTTTTCTGGCATAGCTCACTCACTCATAATATTATAACCATCATTTGAGTAAACAGTCCATTGTCAACAATATTGGAAATACACAATTTTTTCAAATAAAGGAAAGGCCTAGTAGTATAAAATTCAGCATCACTACCAAATCCTGGTCAACATTGACTAAACTTGCTCCACTGACTCAATGCCTGCCTCACACCACTGTGCAACCTCAGCCTGTTCAGGGTGTGATCTGAGGAAGGTGGTAGGAACAGGGGAGCCTTGCATCCAGCCACCTTCATCTTCTGGCAAGGGTATTTTTCTGTGAAATGAACCAAAGCTGGAACTCTGGGCTCTCCACATCCTCTCTGAAGCTATTATATCCTTTTAGAGCTATCCCACTGTCCTGTACACTGGGGCATGGCCAACCTGGAGGTGAAGGTGAAAATCCTGGCTGTCAGCCCAGCCCTTGATCCTCAATGCTTTA
>NW_022196902.1:87195-93936 GCF_008632895.1 Mastomys coucha | reverse complement strand
TTATGAACAGACCCTGTAGGTTACCCTATCCCAAAAGCTAAGAATTTTATCAGTTAGCATCTGAGGCCCAGAGTCATGATTTCCCAGCCTTGCTATAACCCATTTGCTTGGTATACTCACCGTTGTATTTGAAAAATTATTGATGTATGACTTTCCTTGTTTCTTTACTATGAAAAGTTTGTAAAAGTGCTGCCACATAAAAATATGGGGGAGCTAAGAAGGCTACAGACGCCTCGCCTGGTGGTGGTGGCACACGCCTTTAATCCCAGCACTTGGGAGGCAGAGGCAGGTGGATTTCTGAGTTCGAGGGCAGCATGGTGTACAGAGTAAGTTCCAGGACAGCCAGGGCTACACAGAGAAACCCTGTCTCGAAAAAGAAAAAAAAAAAGAAGGCTACAGACAACAGCTGATGGAAACAGATTCAGAGTCCCAGGGGCGAAAACATGAGCTGGAGCTCAGGGAGTCTTTTGGAAGAATGGGAGATAGAACTGAGCAAGGTTGAGGGGTCAAGGATACCACAAGAAGACCTACAGAGACGACTAACCAGGGCCCATAGGGGCTCACGAAGACTGAAGCACCACAGAGCATGTAAGGGCTGGACCTAGGCCCCCTACGTATAATGTAGTAGACGAGCAGCTTGGTTTTTTATGTGAGTCCCCTGATGATGGGAGCAGAAGCTGTTTCCCACCCTATTGGATCCCATTGGATCCCATTCACCAAACTCTCTACTTGGTTAGGCCTCAGTGTGAGATGATGTGCCTAGGCCTACTGCAACTACAAGTTCTTGTGGTATGAAGGGTTAATGAAGTAAGAGATTTGCAAGGGTGGGTTGGGAGGTGAGAATGGACAGTTGGGGGCATGATAGGGATGTAAAGTGAGCAAGTTATACACACACACACACACACACACAAATATAAGTGGTTAAGATAAATCTGTAGAAAATCTGGTAGCCTGACCAGGGTCTTTCATATTTGCCCCAAGAATAAGATGATCTTTTACCCATTTGAGGGAAGATTGATCCTTTTTACACGTGTAGTCAACTATCAGCTCTATAAAAGGAAATGTGACAACCATCTACTAAGATTAGTTTTTTTATCAGCTCACTGGCCAATGGACAGAGTTAGTCCCTTCCAAGATGCAATACTGAGCCTGAATTCAAGTGAATTCTGAAAGGGAATGGGATCCTTTTATAGTAGTAAAGAAAAACGATCTGACCTTGTTTCCTAGCGCAACCTAGTTCTAGTGTCAGAGACCACATGGTGGAAGGAGAGGATGGATTTCTACAGGTTGTCCTCTGACTTCACACACACCAATGTGGGCACACATGCATGCACATGTGAGGACATACCTCTCCCCCCCCCTCTCTCACACACACACACAGACACACACACACACACTTACAAATAAATAAGTTTTTCTTTAAAGGGAAGGAGCTATAGGAAAGATTGCAACCCAAGCCTAGAAACTGCTGCAATATGGGGGTATGTAAACATAGGAAGAGCTGTAAATCACCTCAAAAACCATCTTAATCACTATTGTATTGCTGTGAACAGACACCACAACCATGCCAACACTTGTATTGTCTAAACAAGTTGTTTGAAAATGAAACTGTTACAGTTCCCCATTACTTGTGTGGTTCAGACAGTTCTACTCCCTGATGGCTAAGCATTCAAATATATGAGCCTATGAGAACCATTCATATTCAAGCTACCACAATGGGAGATTGTGGGTGTCTAAGAACCAGTATGCGTCAAAGATTGGCATTTGTGGGGAGGACCAATTCCTGGACAGAGGGATATGAATAGGGAGCCATTGAGTAAGGCCTCGGATACTGTTTGACCACTATATGTTCATCTTTGTATATAAATGGAAATAGGGATTTGGATGTTAATCTAAGAATAGTCTACAAAATCTTCCAAAGAGGGAAGATCCCTAAAATTTCTCAAAACTAAGTTTTCCTATAGGAAATCAAGGGACTAGGAGAAGCAAACTTGTAGATTGTATCATTGAACTACAAAAGGTGAGAGTTGTGTCAACTAAGGAATGTCTTTGGGTAAGAAAGCAGAGGCAAAGAAAGCCAATGCAAACAAGAGCTATTGGGGAAGATGGCTCAGTTGATAAAATCACTTGCTCCTCAGCATGATTTTATGTTTGTTTCATGTCAGCTTGACACTAACATCATCTAACAGGAGGGAACCTCAACTGAGAAAACTCCTCCAGATGATCACAATCCTGGGCTGTGGACAAGTCTGGATGGCACTTTCTTAATTAGTGGTGGATGGGGGAAGGCACAGCCATTGTGGTTGGTGTTTCCCGTGAGCTTGTGATCTTTGTTGTTGTTGTTGTTGTTATATAAAACACATCTTTATAAAAGTACAGAATCTCTTTTAAAAGTTTAAATTATACCCACTGGAATAGCCAGGTTCTCTGCTAGTACTGAAGGGTTTATTGCTCTAAATTATTGCTTAGCCCTATGGAGCCATGAGAAAGCTATAGCAAAAAATAAAGTTCTGTTTCATAAGGAAATCTGCCTTAAAATCTCAGCTGTCATCCGGTCTGTCTGGCTGAAGGTTTTCAGCAGAGGACTCTTCCATAGGACTATGTCACCTGGTGCTACCCATGGCTTGCTTTGTCTGGATCCAAAGTGGAGTCTTGATGCAAACTTCCTACTTGTGCCAAGAAGCTGTTATTTTGTTGTCCCCAATCACAGTAGTCCAGAACAAAACTTTAAACAAACAAAAGCAGTGGCTTGACACAATTGCATATATGTGGCATGTGGAATTTAGCAATAGACCCGAGTCTTTCAGGCTAGTATCTTGCCCATTTTCTACGAAACAGCTATGTACAATGCCTGCAGCCTGAATTCAAGTCTACTGATCCCTGCAGAGCTTAGAAGTTTGGAACTACAGAACCCAAAGCTAGCCACTGTGGAGAACGTAGGTTTAGCAGAAAAATGTGTCTGAATCCTAAGGTGGGAGATTATCATGTGTTTTGGATAGATAACGTCTGTCTCAAGTTCTTTGTCTGTGGAACAAGAAAGGCATTAGCAATTTTCTTGTTGGGCTGTTGTCAGGGTTGAGGGAACACCTATAAAGGTTCTCAAGAGCAATATCTAAGATATCACTAGAAATAAAAACACTTTTATTTTCCTCCACCATAGGAAGGGGTCTTTTTTTGCTCTGTACAGGGTGAGTACTCCACTCTTGGTAATTTCTGACAAGTACTGCTTAGGGACACTCCAGCGGGGTTACAGGGTGAAAGCATGGTGCAGCTAGATTAGGTAAGAGAAAAGCTTTAGGAAGAGATGGAGCGCAAAGTCTTGGGAGGATAGCTCTTTTTTTTTTTTCTTTTTTTCAAGACAGGGTTTCTCTGTGTAGTCCTGGCTGTCCTGGAACTCACTCTGTAGACCAGGCTGGCCTCGAATTCAGAAATCTGCTTGCCTCTGCCTCCCAAGTGCTGGGATGAAAGGCGTGCGCCACCACTGCCCGGCCCTGGGAGGATAGCTCTTAACCCTGAGAAGTCTTTGTATGTCACCTTGCTTCCAGAGTCTGTACTTGACACCTGTGGCCCTGGCTTTCCCCTACTTGCTACCTTGTCTTCTTTATCTGATCAGGGGTCTCCCCTCCCTCCTCACTGAGACAGCAATGTGTTCTGTCTCAGTTCTGTATTCCAAACCAAAGTCTTTTCAGAGCACTTCCCCCATTTCCAAGGACTTTCCCTGCTACATAGAGCAAAAAGCAAGCACAACTTTCTGAGACCTGGGTAGATCCAGGTGCATAAGGGGAGGAGGGACCTAGGGCTACAAGGTGCTCTCCTTCCTCCCCTGCCTAGCCGTTATCCAGACTCTGGATCTAGCTGAAGGCACCAGGCATAGCTGGTTTCCTGTCTTGAGCATTCACACACTGTTGTGAATGCTACCATGTGTAAGTGCCCACCCCCAAAAGACAGAGTCCAGTCGGCAAGTGAATTTTCAAAAAAGGAGGCAGTTCCCATGTGCTCTGGCATTGAGGGCCAGCCACACTGCTTACCCAGCAAAGGGACTGCTACAGAGCTTCAACCATGACAACTTAATTAGACTGATCTCATAGAACTGTAGCAAACAATGAATGAGATGATACTTGTGAATATCTTAGTAAATAACTTAGTAAATAACTAAGTAAATAACTCATTAAGAATGACAAATTTCAAATTTTGGCTCTTATAATATATTCACTCTACTGAGTTCATATATTCTCTGGCTTTAGAAGAGGATCCAAGATGCCTGCTTGGATGTCCTAGATCACTGTACACTGAGTGATTCGAGCAGCAAATGCTCTCTCTGGGTAGGCTCAGAGAGATCCTTCCCTGAAGCACCTGGGGGGTGGGCAGGCAATGTTCCAGGCAAGATCATCATCACTGTCATATTTTCGGGGGTTGTCAAAGAAGTAAGATCTGGGACTGAATCCATGTCTGGGGACCATCCCAGGATTGGTAAGATCCTTCGTGGGATTTCTGACTCAGAAGAAATAAACCACCAAGATGGTGGGTAAGAGCTCCCACATGAAAAGCAACACTCCAAACACTGTGTAGCCGGCATCACCCAGTTGACTCTTCATATCTGCCTGGCCTGATACATTGTACCAGTCATAATCAAAGGAATGGACCTTCCTGATCTGAGAAAATGGCAAGATGAACAGGTTGTAGCAGGCCCCAGAGGTGTAGAGCAAGATGAAGGTGACACCAGTGGCAGTTACCTGACACACTGATGAGCCCTTTGACTCCAAGTAGATGTTGGCCAGGGACATCTTGGAGATTTTGCAGAGGCAGATGGAGAAAGAGATGGCACACAGCACAAAGAGTGTGTCATTGATAGCCACTCTCACAAGGAAGATAGTCTTCCTGTCCCAACCTCCTGACTTCACCAGGACAGCGCAGGTCAGATTCACCAACAGGAAAACAAGGCTGATGAAAAGTGGAGCCAGGTAGAGGGTTAACGGGTATTTGAGTAATTCTGGAGAATATTTTGACTTGGCCTTGAAAGTCACCTACGTGAATTACAAGTTCATAAGCGTGAGGGTGAAGAACTGTAGACACATGGGGAAGCAGTAGAGCAGCCGGAAGACAAAGGGGCTGAACGAGCTGTCTGCCAAGAAGTCTAGGAAGTAAAAGGAGAAGAGCACAGTATGCAGCTCAGCGAGGCCCAGAAGAGGCAAAGGAACAGGAAGGCGCTCTGGTAGCTGAGCTGCTTGTGATGGTAGCGCAGCACCGGCCAGAGCTGCTCATAGATGAACACAAAGAGGAGCGCTTAGAAGGCGGGGTAGAGGGCGGTGAGGCCGAGCATGACTTAGGGAGACACCGCGGGGCTCAGCACTGGAAGCAATGAGTCATTGCTCACCGGCTCCCACGGAGGTGCCTTCATCAGACTGGGGCAGCTCGAGCTTCATCTGGGCTCTCAGTCTTTCGCTCTCAGGTACCCATGCATCACTTCTCGCAGCCTCTCCAGAGCCTAGCCTGGAAAACCGAGCTTGTGGTCTTGAGCTTTGTAAGAAAACAGCCTGACCAAAGTGTGAGGTGCAATCCAATACAGTAGCACTCCTCCATGCTGTTTTTAAGCTCGTGCCTCCATCTTCCTGCCCCGTTTGAGTTTCTGTCTGGCTTCCCTTAGTAGCCTGTGCCTGGGGATGCATAAGCCACATAGCCCTGTTCTTTCCCAAGTTGTTTTGGCCATAGTGTTCCATCACAGCAATAGAAACACTAAAACACATGACATAGCCCAGAACCCAGTAGATGGACTGGACACTCAGGACAGGAGACAGATCTACAAGAGGATCCCAAGAGCGGAGCACGGAGAGTCTAAGGATGCAGCACCTTAACATGGACAGATGACTCCGCAGTGGCAGGCTTTGTAGCTTGGCTGCAAATGGACTTGAGAGAACTTGATAGGTTCCAATTCAGACGGTTTCTAGTGACCTTTTGTCCTGTGGGAGGAGAAGATAGACCCAGTCTCCCACATTAGTGTGAGGAGGTCACTGAAAAGGATTGGCTATCCTGGAGCTCCACACACCCTTGATTATCCGTGTGATAAAGCACTGAGACAGATAATGAGTCTCTGGGTCCAGTAAGATCCATGACACAGGAGGACTGCAAACACTGAGGGTCAAAAAGTTTATCTGGGGAAGAATGGGCACAACTAGGTCCTGAGTGTGTGCTTAATAAGATTTCTTAAAGGAAGTGAGACTTGTGTGCAAGATATGGCTCAGTGGGTAAGAGCAATGGCTGATGTTCTAGAGGATGGGTATTCAAATCCCAGAACCCACATGGTAGCCCTCAACTCTGTAAATCGACTTCTGATGTGTAATTAAATCCTCCAGCAACACTGCATGTACATCGTGCACAGACATTAATGCAAGCAAGAGCAAATGGAAATGAATGAGTAAATAAATGTTTGTAAAAATTATTAGATTAATACAAAAGAGGACATGGAAGGTGGCAGGCACTCTTTGGGAGGGGGAAGGAAGATAACACAGCAGGTGGGAAGAGGGTAAAGAAGAATAGCAAGATAAAGTTGATCCCGAGGGAAAAACAGAAAACAGCAATCTCTTTAAGGAAGGGAGGGGGAGGCAAATACAGGAAAAGGAGGGAGGGAGGGAAAATAACAGTATGGGTGGTGAGGCAGCCACAAGAAGCCACACTATTAACTATGTATGAAAATGAACAAGCAAGCCAACAATCATAACACATGTAGTTCAACATATAAATATG
>NW_022196902.1:71447-86757 GCF_008632895.1 Mastomys coucha | reverse complement strand
CTAAGTATAGTAGATATATAGTGTCACAAATACCTTGGTGGTAACCAACAGCTTTCTGAAAGAACTTGGCACTTGTTCAACAACAGCGATACAATACCTGGTACTGGAAACTTAGCTAACTGATCAGTGTTGGTATAATCATGGTTATTGGAGGAGAATCTGCAATCACTATCTTACAAAACCAGCAAAATCCCTAGCAGAAATCTATGAACATTTGTCCTTATGCCCACAGGCAGTTGTAGTCTTCATCCGTAGCCAAGAAAACTTCTCTTTACAACAGAGACCACTACAGAAAACCACACCAATCTTATGCAGAGTATGGAATCCAGTCCTGTCCTACTTAGGATTTCCATTGCTGTGAAGAGACACCATAACCAGGGCAACTCTTAAAGGGAAACTGTTTAATTTGGGCTGGCTTACAGTTTCAGTTGTTCAGCTTATTATCATCATGGCAGAAGGAACTCTGAGTTCTACATTTTGATCTGTGTGCAGCCAGAGGAGGCTCTGTCTTCTGCATGCACTCATAGGAGGGTCTCGTAAGCACTGTATGGAGCCTGAGCATATAGGGAGACCTCTAAAGGCCTCCCAGACAGTGACATACTTCCTCAAGGCCACACCTCCCTTGATAAGGACATGCCTCCCAACAGTGCCACTCCTTATATGTCCTGCATATTCCAACTACTACAAGTTCCAATGGATAATCTACAGAACTCTCCTACACCTAAGGCTCAGAAAACACTGCAGACCAAAAAAAGGGAAACAGTATAAGAGGCGTATAACAGGCAGAGGATCAGCTACTTTGCTGAGAATCACATCAGAAGCCACATCAGAGAAATCTCAGGAACAAGACTGCCAAATGTGAGATGAATCAGGAGGAAACTAATGACCACACCAATGTATTGAGGTGGGGGGAGCATCTACACAAAGAATTACAGGCAAATGAGTAAAGCTAGGATCAGGAGAGGTGGCTCTCCCCAGGAAAGAACACACAAGTTTCTTGTCCAGCATCAAATTGTCTGCCCTGGAAATATACATATGAGTGACATTACATAGACTCAACAGCTTCTACACACATATATGTATTTGTGTGTGTGGGAATACACACACACACACACACAAATACATATATGAATGCAATAGCAATGGGTGGAACAAGTGTCAATGAATTTGAAAGAAGGTAAGAGGGCTTCATGGGAAGGCTCTGAGGAAGGAAAGGGAAAGGGAATTTGTGTTCTAATTTAAAAACAATGTCAAAAATGACCAAAAATTTAATAATCTTTCTATCTTTCCTGAAAATTGAGGTAATCCAGGTTTATTGAGATAATACTTAATTTTGGGAACTCTCACTTTCTCTGTGGTATTGAAATGAAAACAGGGCCATTATCCAATTGTAGTGTTAAGGCATCCAAGGCAAGGAATTGTGTGTTCTGTGAGGACACTGGTTCCTTCTCAGACCCTGACTATTTCAGTCTCTTAAGTGGCGGCATGTGAATGAATTCAATTGGTCAATCACGCACACAATGGGAAGAGGGACAATGAGAACCAATGAAAGATGGCAAATGCCACTTAAGTGTGGATGTGTTTGTGGTTGGAACACTTGGGGCAGGAGTTCAGAAAGAAATTGGCTAACAGCAAACTGAATTCCTCCAGGAGCAGTGAGAAGTGTGGGATAGAGTACAGAGGAAGAGAGATGGCAAGAGGGAGGAAGGGGAGAGCGCCTGTGGGAGGGAATGTGATGGTGAATGCATTTGTGTGAAGGAGCTGAGCATTTGTGGTACCTTGCAGGCACAGTGTATACAATGTGTAACAAAGAGCAAGTGGTCTGGCAACGATACTGACACATAAGCTTGTGGAGAAAGACGTTGTCTTTGAGGAGGTGATGGATGGAGCAGAAGTGAAGATTGTTGGTTTTGTATATGACTTGCAGGTTACTCCACTTTGCTCATCACCACGGCTTCTCAGCAAAGCCAAGGACACATCATCGGTGCCTCCTGGCTATTCAACATCTGTGAAAAGTACTTCTTTATCTTGGACACAATGAATATGAGCTGGAGACTGATTAATGTTGTACCAGGGGATATCATGAATGAATGGAAGTATGATGAGGAACCAGCAAAAGATCTGAAGATGTCCATAGCAGAATGCAGTCACTGGCTCTATGATTGCTTCAAGAAACACAAGAAAAGGCCTAGTAGGTATTACCTAGATTATCAGAAGGCGCTTCATCTAATTTGATAGACTAAGTGAGTGATTTCTGGGTCATGTTCCTGGCTGGGGAGTCAGTGACGGCCACAAAGATTCCTCATTCCATCTCACAATCCATCCAGTGTTTCTCATTCTCTGTTAACAAGTGGTCCAGGCTCTACATAACCTATTAATGGCTCCCAAGCCTGTGTGCATCACTGTAAATGTCAAGCCTTTTCATCCTCAGGTATAAGATTCCCCCAGCTCTATCATCACCTTGAAGGTCTTTATCATCTTTCTCTGGCACAATTAAGCAACACCAATTTCCCCAACATCCAGAAACTTCTATCCACAGGACACAAATCAAATTGCTTAATGCACATTAACTTTCCTTTGTAATGAAGTAAGTTCTGCAAAGACATCATACATATAATGCCAATACTTTCTCTGTTCAAGACTTTGTAAAATATTTATTACACATGAGTCCCTCTGGCTGCCTGGAGAAGAGAAGGTGCTGATGGAGGTGTGTTTTTAACTTTCTCCAGAAATTTCTTAATTTTTTTTTAAAGGATCATCATCAAGGGCCCCAGATCTCACCCAGGTTTCATCACCCACCCAGCTTCCACCTGCCAGCCCCTTTAAGTATGAGAAAATATTTATCCCTTGTTGGCTACCAGCACCAACATTAAGGAAAGGGTTCTTCTGGAAATAGGAGTTAGAAATAGATAGGAAGAGATAGAAGGAGATATGAGAGAGTGGCCACAGAAATACCTACCCACGTGGAAGGGTAAAAATTAGACAGCAGACCTGACTGTTCAGCCATCTTGAATTTTAATCAATCTCCTTTGTTCTCCCAACAGGTAAAATACCTGGGGCATAAACCATTCCCCCCAAAATATGTCCATGTGATAGTCCAATCAGCGACTTCCTTGTTACTCTGTCGGGGTGGAGCTTTTGAATGTAACTGGAACCAGGTTGGAGGTGTGGCGAATAGCAGGAGATGGGCAGAGAGGTGTGGCTATCAGAGGCAGGTCTCAAACCAGGGGGGTTACAATCTCTGTGGGACTCATCTTCATCTTCATATTCTTTCTTATTTGCATTTGCTTATATGTGAAGGGGAAATTTTCTACAAAGAGGAAAGGAGCAGGCTAGGGTCTCATCCTGTCCTCATTAGGGTTGTTCTGCAGAACACAGGGGACTGGGCATGGGTCTTCCTTAACAAATAACAAGTGCCTTTACACACAGAGCCATTTTGCCAGCAACTAAAACTGCCCTTTTGAGAGTCTGGCTGCCAGTTCAATAAATTTCCTTCTGCTCAGACCATGGGAACTGATTGAAATAAGCTTGTGAGCACCTTACTTGTACTCATTCCTATCATGACCCACACAGGAACAAAATCTGAGGGCCTTTGTATCTCATTGAAAAATTCTTCTGGTAGAAATCTTTAGCTGCCCATGTACCTCCACATCTACTGCCACAACTACAGAGAGGAATGAGGGGCCAAAGGAGACAAGAGGGGAGTTTACCTATCAGGCCACCAAAATATTGTCTGAGGAGGATGAGCCCAAGACATGGGGGATAAAAGCATATACCAAATCTCTATATCACCCCATGCAAGAGTCAGGAAACACCTCACAAGACGGGGAAGAAAGGATGTAAGATCAGGAAGGGTGGAATGATGTGAAATGCTGTTTTCCAACCTTGACCTCGTTGTTGCTCTGTTGAACTCTCAGCAGCTCTGAGTTCTTGCATGATCCCTGCACAAGAGCAGACCTGACAACCATGTCTTCATAGATCCAGAGAGCATGATGAGGCTCTTCAACCCCTGAGAATCTATCTGCATTAGTTAATTAGCTAATTAATTAATAGTCCATGACCTGGAGAGACATTGTGTCACTGCCATTGTCACTAGTAAGGAGCCCATGGTTTTGCAAATAACTCTTCCAACCATGCTTCTATAAATAACCCCAAATGAAGTCATTGGGTCACAGAAATTTAAAAAGCAACGATGAAAGTAGAGGGTGAGTCACTGGGAAGAGGAAAGAGGCAGAGGGTGTGGGTAGCAGGCGTGAGATGTGATTGAAGGGTTTATGTGATCAAAATATCTTATGCACACATGTATGAAAACATGAGAGTGAAACCAACTATGCTGTATAATCACTGTGGTAATGCATTGTTCAAAGATTGACTAATTTTTACTTTCAATGTGTATGAGTGTTTTGATACTGGTTATGTGTGTACATGACATGTGCAACTGATGCTTGCAGAGGCCAGATGTTGGCATGGATTGCCTGGAAGGGGTTTCAGAGGGTTGGGAGTACAGGACACTGAGCCCAGGTCCTCTCCAAGAACAGAAAGTGCTCCTAACTGCTGAGTCTTCTTCTAGTTGGCTAATAAATTTCTGAAGAGCACAATATAGCCTGAATATTATTAAACACAGGGCAAGTCCTACAGAAAACTTCACAATAAAGTTGAATGTCTCAGAGTCAAAAAGGTAGCACATTTTAAAATGATCGTGTATTGTAATGTCCAGTTACGATATCATTAGTAGCAATGTACTATGGAGGCTTGGTGAGAGGTTTTTCTAACAAAAATTCCAGGTAATTTAGCAATATCTAAAGAAACTGATAAATATAAGGTACGTGCTGTGTAGTTTCATGTCAACTTGATGTAAGGTAAAATATGTGAGAAGAGACCCTTGGTTTTATAATGCTTCCATACGATAAGACTGGACACAAACTGTAGGGCATTTTTTTTAAGCTACTGATCAATGGGGAGGGCCCAGCCCCTTATGGTGGCCCTTTTCTATAAGACAGCAGGCTAAGCAAGTCATGAGGAGAGATCTAGTGAGCAGCACCCACCCATGGCCACTGCATCAGCTCCTGCCTCCAGATGCCTGCTCTCTTTGAGTCTTGTCCAGACATCTTTCAAAGGAGAAACAGTGATTTGGAAGTTTAAGCCAAATAAACCTTTCCTCTCCAAGTCCCTGCCAGGAGCCATCTAGGAGATGCTAGAAACTAGCAGGTGGTTTTCCTCAGGTGGTTCAGCCTTGGATTAAAAATTTCAGCAGATTTGCTCCAGCAGCCCAGGCCCAGGAGGATTTCATTTTAGGAAAGATTCCTTCTATAGATATGCTTTTCTTCTTCTTCATATATATATATATATATATATATATATATATATATATATATATATGTGTGTGTGTGTGTGTGTGTGTTTTATATATATATAAAACAATCACTAGGTATTAGCCCACCCTTTTGAGCAGATCTCTGTAGAACAACAAAGATCTTCGGTCTTGTAGTGATGCTATATAGACAAATAGATGACTTCTTAATTCTTAATGATCACTCAGTAAGAATTGCTAAAATTATATTAGTAATTATTAAGGTCTTTTATAATATAACTTTTATAATATATATAACTATATTTATATATAATATATATAATAGAACTGCTGTTAAATGTTTATTGCAAACAGATGTAAAAACTTCAATGAGAACTCTGACAGTCTTCAGTTTCATGAGTTAATTGCTTCTGGGATAGCAAGCAGGCATCTATTATTCAGAGCACATTTCAAGAAGTTGTAAAACGACTAATCAAAGGTCATAAGTAGGGAATAAAGGATTTACTATAGGTATAAGGACAAGATAAAATGTTGACTGGGTTTATCTATATAAAAATCACTAATACTTGGTCACAAACGCTATGGGTTTTTCACTTCCTTTGAACCTGTACAGCTGATGACAGATGTTGAATGTTTAACCAGATAATAGCACCTAATGGACATGTGTGTAAACATTCTCAGTTGTAAACTTTACTAGAGTTATGGTTTGAACTTATGTGTAAACTTGTGATGAACTTTTCCCCATGTGATCATTTATTCTGAAACTTTCTTAGAGAATATTTTTAGAGAATTTTTAAAGAGAAATGTTTTGGGAAGTTGAAGTTAGAAATAAAGATTAAAATTACTTTTGAAAGTGTCCTTTTATTTTTCGAGACAAGGTTTCTCTTTTTAGCCCTGGCTGTCCTGGAACTCACTCTGTAGTCTAGGCTGGCCTCAAACTCAGAAATCTGCCTGCCTCTGCCTCCCATGTGTTGGGATTAAAGGTGTGTACCACCACCGCCCAGCTGAAAGTGTCCCTTTTTTGTTCCTGGGATTTCAGCTAGCAAGCTTGGAGTTAGAGCCTCACAGTTCCTGCACTAATATTATAAGGACTAAGAAGAGAAGAAAAATGTAATGAAAGACAATTCTGCATAGCGAATACTGGGCTGGATGTGGTCCACACTTACTCCTTTCCAAAGGCAGAGGCCTGCCTCTCTGTATGAATTTAAGGCTATTCTGGACTACTACCTTGGGTCAGCCAGGGATGGATACCTCTGGGAGGCACAGAACTTCCCTTCTAATTCAGGGTGACAGATCTGCAACCACAGAGACATTGAGAGCACTTTCTAAATCTGACAGTCCTGTTTCTGCAGTAAGTAGCACTAATGTGGAAAGGTAAACTTAAGGAAATCATAGAGACTACAGCCCAGAGTTAGTCTCAGTATGTATCTGAAGCTAATGGTTTGACTCTGGGAGTCGTGGGAGAAGAGTACACTAAGTTGTAGGGAAATTGGCAAAACGAAGGAACTTTGTTGTCTCAGGAAGCCACACTCTGGGTGGGGTGGTTACTTTGTGGCAAGACGATGTCCAATTCAGCCACCTTTGGCTGAGGGAAGTTCCACATTCTCTTCCCATGTTCCTCCTTGTTACCAAGTTAAATCTCAAACAGAGGCCCAGGACCATTGCTAGACAGCACAACCCACAGAAATATGTGATGCATTCTGAAAGTTCAAATTTCAGATTCTGGGAAAGATCAGATAACATACAGTGATAACAGGCTTTCTTCTAATGATTCAACAGAGGAAAGGTGAATTCAGTTTTCAGTTTCTATGCACTTCTCTCTGTCTGTCAGAGGTAATTGTTTTGTTTGTTTTTTTTTGTTTGGTTTGGCTTTTGCTTTTGTTTTTGTTTTTCCTTTCTTGTTTTTTGTTTTTTTTTTTGACACAGAGCAGACAAACACACAGTCCTGATGGTGGGGCACCCTCTCTGGAAAAGCTATTAAGCTCTGGCATGTCCTTTACCCATGCACGGAAATTTTTTTTTTTATTTTGTCTTGGTTTTTGTTTATTTTTTAGATATGATTTATCTTGGTATCCTTGTTGTCCTGAAACTCGTGTAGACCAGGCTAGCCTTAAATGCAGAAATTTGCCTGCCTCTGCTTCCCTAGTGCTGGGAATAAAGTCTGGCACCACCACTGCCTAGCAAAATACAGTTTAAGCATTTATCTATTTCATGAATCAAGTCTAGACCATTCAGTCATGTGAATAACTACATTGATGTAAAGACCTTGTTAGAGACATGCCTTCCTTCATGTTCACAACTGTGCCCAGGAGCAGATCATGTGCTCAAGGCCTCCCTCCACCCCCACCCCCACACACCAAGAGACAGCTTGATTCCCAGAAGTTCTGACACCACAAGGCTCACAGGTGTGTGTGCCCACCCTAGCCCCCATCCCACTACCTGGCCTAACCCCCCTCCCCACTCCTGGCACAGAGGATGTAGGATCTCCTGCCCTGCTGGAGACACATCATCCTTCTGGTCCATAAATGTGCCTGGAAACAGATTATGTGCTCCAGCATGCCCTACTCCATCCACACCAGAGTCAGGTTGACTCCAAGGAGGTCTGCTATAGCCAGGCTCACAGATCAGGTGCTCCAGACCCCCTCTCATACCCAGAGATGGCCTGACCCAAGGAGCCCATCATAACCAGGCTCACAGGAGGGACAGGCTCCAGTCAGAGACAGCAAGGCCAGTTAACACCAAAGGTAACCACATGGTGAGAGGCAAGCTCAAGAACATAAGTAACAGAAACCAATTCTACTTGTCAACATCAGACCTCAGTTCTCCCACCGCAGAAAATCCTGAATACCCTAACATACCTGAAAAGCAAGATTCTGACCTAAAATCCCATCTTACAAAGATGATAGAGGACCTTAAGGAGTACATAAATCACTCCTTTAAAGAAATGCAGGAGAACACAGGTAAAGAACTAGAAGCTCTTAAAGAGGAAATACGAAAACTTCTTAAAGAAATACAGAAAAACACAAACAGGTGAAAGAATTGAACAATACCATCCCGGATGTAAAACTGGAACTAGAAACAATAAAGAAATAAAAAAGGGAGATAACTCTGGAGAAAAAAGATCTAAGCAAAAGATCGGGATTCATAGATGCAAGCATCACCAACAGAATATAAGAGATAGAAGTGAGAATCTCAGGCATTGAAGATATCATAGAAGACATTGACACAACAGTCAAAGAAAATACAAAGTGCAAAAGGCTCCTAACCTGAAACATCCAGGAAATTCAGAACACAATAAAAAGACCAAATCTAAGAATAGTAGGTATAGAAGAGAGTGAAGATTCCCAATTCAGAGAGCTATTAAACATTTTCAACAAAAGTCATAGAAAAAAACTTCCCTTACCTAAATAAAGAGGTGCCCATAAACATATAAGAAGCACACAGAATTCCAGATAGATTGCATCAGAAAAGAAATTCCTCCAGTCACATAATAATCAAAACACCAAATTCACAGAGCAAGGAAAGAATATTAAAAGTTGTAAGGGAAAAGATCAAGTAACATATAAAGGCAGACTTATTAGAATTACACTAGACTTCTCAACAGAGATTCTAAAAGCCAGAAGAACTTGGGCAAGTGTCAAACAGACCCCAAGAGAACACAAATGTCAGCTCAAGCTACTATACCCAGCAAAACTCTCAATTACCAAGGTATTCTATGACAAAACCAAATTTAAACAATATCTTTTCACTAAACCAGCCCTACAGAGAATAATAGAAATAAACCTCCAACACAAAGAGGGAAACTACACCCAAGAAAAAGGAAGAAATTAATCTTCTCACAATGAGCCCAAAAGAAGACAACCACACAAACATAATTCCACCTCTCACAACACAAATAACAGGAAGCAACAATCATTGGTCTTTAATATTGCTCAACATTAATAGGCTCAATTTCCCAATAAAAAGACATAGATAAAAGTCTGGATATGGAAACAGGACCCAGCATTTTGCTGCATACAGGAAATGAAACCTCAGTGACTAAGACAGACACTACCTCAGAGTAAAGGGCTGGAAAAAACTTCCCTGCAAATAGTCCTAAGAAACAAGCTGGAGTAACCATTCTAATATCCAATAATATAGACTTTCAACCAAAAGTTATAAAAAAAGATGGGGAAGGACACTTCATACTTATAAAAGAAAAATTCCACCAAGATGAATTCTCAATTCTGAACATCTATGCCCCAAATGCAAGGGCACCCACATTTGTAAAAGAAGCATTACTTAAGCTCAAAGCACACATTGAACCTCACACAACAATAGTGGGAGACTTCAACACACCATTCCTATCAATGGACAGATCAAAGAAACAGAAACTAAACCAAGACAGTGAAACTAATTTATGAACCAAATAGATTTAACAGCTATCTACAGAACATTTCATCCTAAAACAAAATAATATACCTTCTTTTCAACACCTCATGGTTCCTTCTCCAAAATTGATCATATACATGGACACAAAACAGGCCTCAACAGCTAGAAGAAAATTGAATTAACACCATGCATTCTATTATATCACCATGGACTAAGTCTGGTCTTCAATAACAAAAACAACAGAAAGCCCACATACTCAGGGAAGCTGCACAACTCTCTGCTCAACGATAACTTGGTCAGGGAATTTTTAATTTCTTTATGAAAGAAATTAAAGACTTTAGAATTTAACAAAAAGTAAAGCATAGCATACCCAAATTTATAGAAAACTCATAGCTCTGGGTGTCTTCATAAAGAAATGGGAGAGATCCTACATTAGCAGCTTAATAGCACATCTGAAAGCTCTAGAACAAAAAGAAGCAAATATATCCAAGAGGGGTAGACAGCAGGAAATACCCAAACTCAGGGCTTAAATCAACCAAGTAGAAACAAAGAGAACAAAGAGAGAAACAAACAATCAACAAAACCAGGAGCTGGTTCTTTGAGAAAATCAACAAGGTAGATAAATCCTTAGCCTAACTAAGTAGAAGGTACAGGGACAGTATGCAAACTAACAAAATCAGAAATGAAAAGGGAGATATAACAACAGAAACTGAGGAAACTAAAGAAAAAATCACCAGATTCTACCACAAAAGCTTATATTCAACAAGACAGGAAAATCTACATCAAATGGATGATTTTCTAGGCAGATACCAGGTGCCAAAGGTGAATGAGGATCAGAAAAACCATCCAAACAGTTACATAACCCCTAAGGAAATAGAAGCATTCATTAAAATTCTCCCAACCAAAAAAAAAAGCCCAGGGCCAGATGGGTTTAGTGCAGAATTCTATCAGATCTTCAAAGAAGACTTAATACCAACATTTCTCAAACTTTTCCCAGCCACCTGAGGACAGCAGAAAAAGAGAACATGAGGAGGCACTGAACTAAAGTAAACAATATGGAATTGAAAGACTGATGGAACAAGATCCCAACTATACAGGTAACCTTGAGCCTCATGAAGCTCAGAGACTCCCTCAAGGAAAAGCATGAAGATATTAATCCCCTATCAGTTATGGTCACACTGCTGGGAACTAAGAATAAAAATCTTTTAAAAGGATCTAGGATAAAACAACACATTATCATTATGAAACAATGACTTAATTGAAGGACTAGATTTTTTTCATCAAACACCATGAAAAGGAAGGTGCTAGAAAGACACAATTTTGAGCTAAATATTTATCAATAAGACTCTTTCAAAAGGAAGGCTCAGTGATAAAGAAGACACTGCGTGAAAAAAAATGTATAAGAAAATGCAGGGCTGGAGAGATGGCTCAGCGGTTAAGAGCACTGACTGCTCCTCCAAAGGTCCTGAGTTCAAGTCCCAGCAACCACATGGTGGCTCACAACCATCTGTAATGGGATCTGATGCCCTCTTCTGGTGTGTCTGAGGACAGCAACAGTGTATTCATGTACATATAAATAAATATTTAAAACAAACAAACAAAAAAGAAAATGCAGACTACCAGGAACAAAGGGAGAAAAAATATTGTAGATAGTTAGAGAACATAATGGCTTACATATCCATTTTCTAGTCTCTTTAAATATATTTAACAGCTGAGGCAAAAATTAAAGTCTTATATAACATGTATTGACAAGATGTTTAATTAATATAAATGGAATATATAAAGTAGCTACAATATATCAAATCTGTGCAGTTCCTGACACAGGAAAAGTATAACACAGGGGCTGAGGTACAACTAGCGGTACACTTGCCTAACACGCACAAGGCTCTGAGCCATCTCTCCACTTTCCTAGCACCTTCAAAGTATGAGGGACCATAGAGGAAAGAAGGGGATAAAGAGTGAAGCCATTATAAAGAGCAAAGTAGACGGGAATATGAGGCTCTGTGTCATTCTGCCTCTGGATGGCATCCATCTTTTGGTTGTCTCCTCATATAAAGATCCTGCCCCCTATGGAGCAGTATATGGACATATATGTTTTGTGAACTATAAGATCCTCTGAATACATGAAGTAGTGTTGAATTTAAAGTACTATTACTGTTAAGCTGTGTCTTTTCTTGCTTGGGGAATCCCTGAATATTACCCTCCCTGTAATTCTTAGCATTACAATGTCCCATAGGTTTCAATAAAAACATTTTGAATGAGAAAAAAAATGTTAACTAAGGTCCTAAGATATAAAGAAACAGTGAGGACCAGAGAGATGGCTGAAGACAGCTACACTGTACTCACATAAATAAAATAAATTAATTAATCTTTTTAAAAAATAGAAAAAAGAAAAAAGAAACAGTGAGTCCTTCCACCACCGGAGAAAACTAACTTCACAATTGCAATGACTTCCTCAATAAAGAAACAAATGTAAAAAGACACAAACGGAAATGGAAATTGCAAGTGGTCCAGGACTAGGATGCTGAAACCTACACAAACCCTGGTGAAGGAGACCTAAGAGGAGAGGCACACTGTTTGGAAGGCTCTACATGTAAAGCATGTCAGTTCTCAGCAAACTCATCTATAGCTCTGATTCCTCTCCAGACAACATCCCAGCAAGTGATTTTTTTTTTTTGTAAATATAGAAACATTGATCATATACGAATATGCAAAGCCAAGGAACTCAGCAGCAAAAGCAATTCTGAAGAACAAAGTGAAGGAACCACATTACCCAGATGTCTTCCAGTGCCAGAGGAACAAATGTGCTACAGGATCCCCTTCCCTGAAGCCAAGGTGGGAGGGTGTGATGGGCTTAGGAGGTATGGCTAGCTTAGAAGGGTGGTATGCTCTGTATCCTATTATGTTGAATTAAAACTGTGATATATCAAAATTAAAAAAAGTGATTCACGTTTTCTACTATGGTTCTGGGCAGTATCTTATGCAGAAGAATCTAAAACAGAAAGTAAAATGTTTATTCATTTTTGTTTTATGTGTATGAATATTCTCTCTCTCTCTCTCTCTCTCTCTCTCTCTCTCTCTGTGTGTGTGTGTGGGTGTGTGTGTGTGTGTGTGTGTCTGTCTGTCTGTCTGTCTGTCTGTCTGCAGCATGTGAGTGCAGTCAGTGTCCAAGAAGGGCATCAGCCTGCAATGCATCTAATTCTTTGGAACCATAGTTAGAGGTTTTGAGCACCAAGCATGGTGGCACATGGCTTTAACCTTAGCACTCTACAGACATATGCAGACTGATCTCTGAGGCCAACCTGGTCTACAGAGTGTGTTTCAGGACAGCCAGGGCTACAAGCAGAAACACTGTCTCTAAGTGTCACAGAGCTAAGGGGAAGAGCATAGTCCCCCTTCCCCAGGAGATAGTAATTGTCTTCAATAGGGAGAGTGGAAGGAAGGAAATAGGGGGAGAGGATGAAGAGGAGGTGACTAGAGAGCACTGGGGGAGGGGCGACAGTGGCAAACAGCAGGGCAACAAACAAGTTGAGCATGCACCAGGGGATGATGGGGTAGAGACCTGGAATGACAAATGAATGTGGTACGGGGAAGAAAAGAGAGGAAGTAAGAGCAAGCCTAAGTCTGAGGAAGCCTGAAGCTGAGGAGGAGAAGTAGAAGAAACTGCTAGAACAAACATTCTGAGCACCTACTCGGTAAAGACAAACACGCAAGGGCGGCCCATACGTGGTGACTCCGTGCGTGCTGCCGGCATGGGCGGGGCAGGAACTGAAGCGCGCTATATAAAATTTGCCGATTCGGACCGGCACTTCGCAGAAGAGGTGTTGAAGGCGCCAACGTTATTCTGTTTCTTTACTCTGATTTCAAGGAACGCTGAGGGCACAGCTGTAGGTGAGTGAGATGAAGGGACCGCGGGGTGTGGGAGCCTTGAAAAGGTGTCCTTAGCACTCAGTTTGTAGTCATACACTCCACCGGCCCTCGGGTGACAGGGACCTCGGTCCGCGGGAGAGCCAGGAGGTCCTGGAGGGATTCCCGGAAAGAAGTAGGAAAAGGTGGACTAGGAACCTGCCTGGCTGGAGCACGGAAAGTCCTGAATTCACAGCTTAGGCACCTGCTACTTTTGCAGTTCTCAGCACTGGGCCCCAGGCGGGGCGGTACTGAGGAATTCCGATTCTTTCCGCAGCTCTTGGTCACACCATAGGCAACTCAGGGAGGACCATGGCAAAGGGAGCCACCACTGAGTGCAAGTACTACCTTCTCTTTTGCCTTTTGGTTCTGCCGAATTTTCTGGGGACCACGCTGTCAACTGGTGAGTTCCCAGGGTCTACATGAAGGGGGTTGGGCACTGAACAAGGACCTGGCTAAGTCAGGGAGTTCTTGCAGTCCTGGGCTAAGAGGAAGCTCCTGGGCTTCTTCTCCCCCTTAATCCTGGCTCTGCCTGGCTCTGCTCCACCCTCACCCCCGCCCCTAGGCTGCAGTGGATGAAAAAGTTAATGAAGATCACAGTGGCCAGAAGGAAGTATTTGGTCATGTCCTCAGCACCACTGGGGTCCTTAGGAAGTCTAAAATCCAGTCACCAGGACTGGATATGCTGGGCACAGGGCTAGACCCCTCCAGGAGAAAGGCTCAGACAGCTGGCCTGGACCTAAGGCAGGCTGTGCTATTTCTCACCTACATATTCACCATCTACCAAGTGCTGGGATTGTAGGTGTGTGACACCAGGCTCAGCTTCTAGACAGTTTGCTGACCACTGAAAAGTCCTGAGTGTCCAAAGCATGATGAGAAAGCTGAGGATACAAAGTATCTGCTTTACAACCATGAGAGCCCTATTTGATCCCTGGAACTCCTGTAAAAGAGCTGTGCTTGGTGCAGGATGCTTTCATGGTCAGGACTAGGCAGTCGGTGGCAAGAGAAGCCTGGGTCATCTGCAAACTTGTCTAGCCTACTTGATGAGTCCCAAGCATCTTAGAGAGCTTGTCTAAACAGCACTACTGCCACACTTTTGTAAGACATTGTAACAATCTTTCCCTTCCTAAACCCTGGAGGTCTATGTGTAAATACTTCCTTTGAGACATTTGATATCATCATGATTATTTTTTTAATTGGCCCAAATTTGAAGTCAGGCATGGTTTCTTTAAATATTTAAATTTTTATATATTTAAACAAATTTATATTTTAAAATATAAAAAAATTTATTCACCGTTTCTCATTCAGTAACACAGTTTCCCTTAATTAAACTTCTAGGTGGATTTTTCTTAGCAAATGCATATTTCATGCTGATCCATCTAAGTGCCAAGGTTGTGACCTTTAGTTCATAATCACAAAGTTAGTGCTTGGGCTCCAGAGGGCTCAGGGCCATCTTCACCACATCTCCTGGTGGGGTCTCCTTAGTGAGTAGGAATCCCAGCCTCTTCAGGAAATAGTCAAGCCTTTGGAGTGTTAGGATAGGGAAATCAGAGTAGGGGAAACCACAGAGATGAGAGGAAGGAATCAGGTTGAACAGGCAGAGAGGGGGAGGGAAGAGGGGGCTGGCTGAGAGGAACAGGAAATCAGCAGCAAACCAGTTAATCTCAAAGCTAAATTTTGGGGAGGGAAGGAAGTTGTTTTTTTTTGGTTTTTTTTTTTTTT
>NW_022196902.1:69629-71133 GCF_008632895.1 Mastomys coucha | reverse complement strand
AGAAATCTGCCTGCCTCTGCCTCCCAAGTGCTGGGATTAAAGGCGTGCGCCACCACCGCCCGGCGGAAGTTGTTTTTTATTTTTTAGCCCCCTTTTGCATTTTTTTAGTGTAATCATATCACAAACTTGTTAAATATTCCTTTTGTAAGCTATTATTTAATTTTGGATGTCAGCGCTCACACAAACAGAGGACAGTAAATATGCACACGCTCACTAGATCTAGCCTCCTTCCTTGAGCACTCTGCTTAAAAGGGTAGCTCTAGGGCCCTCTGTCCTCTTTGGCTGTTAGTCAAACTCTGGAAAATCAGAGGCCATAGTGTGCTGAGAAACAAAGAAGGGGAGAGAGATTGGGGCTTCAAGCAGGTCACGGACAGGTAGAGATCTTTCCCTGGGGAATGGATTAGGTGTGTGGTTTACCATGTGAGAACTTGAGGTCTGATGCTCAACAGTGTTATGTGAAGGGGCCCAGTGGAAACACAGATGAGCACTGAGCTCACATCTGGCATCTGCCTTTCCATGCCAAGCTGCAGCATTACTCCAGGAGCTTTCCTGAACACCAGGCTCCATATTGAATTTACCATGTGTTCTATGATGTCTCTCTTTCCCCTCTGTGTTCAGCTAGATTTTCTTCCCCAACAACATCGATGCTATCTGGCATATTTTATTCTTCAGTACTTGATAATAGTCACTAAAAGTACTTGCAAGTCTCCCTGGTGACACTGTATGCACTTGAAAAACCCTAAAAAGCCCAAATAGTCAAATATGGCACAGAACTAAGGACCCAGAAGCTGGTGGACTTCTTGACTAGAAGCTTCTCTTCCTGACCTTTTCCAGTCAGAGAGATCCTGAGTGCTAGAAAGCCATGAGTCCTCTGGACCCTTGCTCCCACTTTGGACCTCACCTGCATGTTTCTCTCATAGGTATAGACTCTGTGAGGTGCAACTTCACTGTCAAGTATCGAACCTCACCTGGACAGTGCTCAGTGAATGGAGAGCCTCTCTTTTATTTTCCTGATGAAAAACTTGGAAAGGGGGGAGATGTCACTGAGGTGTGTGCTCATTTGTACCAAAGCCTGGAAGACAGTTTTGATAAAATGATGAACCTGGAGCCAGAGTTATTCAATACCAAGGGTAAGTATGAGACAGACTGCAAAGATAGAGATAAGAAAGAGGAAGAACAGAGCTTATGTAGGAAGGGGGTTGTAGATGTATCTGCATCGAAGAGCTGAATATTGACCCAACCTTGAAGTTCATGATACTCAATGTGTAAGAAAGAATGAGCCGGGGAGGAAAGAATATAGATCTGTAAGTGTGCAGAGAAAGACTGGATCTTTAAGGGGGTGATGGTTCTATAAATGGTAGAAGGGGATATTGTTGTGTGTCATTTGCAGGCAATCAAACCTTACAGGTCAACATACAATCTAAGTATGATCAAGAAGAATTCATTGATGGACTCTGGGCCTTCACCATTGATGGACAGCATTTCTTCTACTTTTATCCAAAAA
>NW_022196902.1:58803-68329 GCF_008632895.1 Mastomys coucha | reverse complement strand
TCATATCCAACAAACCTTCTCCTAGGCTGTGATTGAAGTCAGTGGCATGATCCAGAGCAATAATTCTTATACGTAGGGCCAAGTCTGTACATTAGTAGCTACTGGCTTAGGCCAGCCCTTAGGACAAAGTGATCAGAATGAGCAGACTACTCAAGGAGTTGGCACTGTGGGGCAGTCCTGTAATCCCAGCACTCAGGAAGCTGATGCAGAAGGATCACCAAATTCAAGGTCAGCCTTGGCGGCATAGTCATATAGTGTCCCAACATCAAAGAAAAGAACAAAAGCCATTCATTTAACTTGGTCACTCTACTTAGCCACAATTCAGTGCATGTGGAACTAGGATTCCAATGTCTGTCCTCTGAAGTTGAAGTCACCTGTGTCTATGCAGGTAAATGAGCCGTGAGCCCCTGCTGTCATTGTTAGTTCTTGCCATACATATTCTAGAGTCGAAATACAGAATTGTGATGAAGATTGCCAATGTATTAACTATTTTTCTATGCTCTAAAATTTTTCCTTATGAGCATAGATTGATACATCTAATGTCAGGAAACATATCATGTATTTAAGTCAATATAATTAATTTTGTGGCTGGAGAGATGGCTCAGTGGTTAAGAGCACTGACTGCTCTTCCAGAGGTCATGAGTTCAAATCCCAGCAACCACATGATGGCTCACAACCATCTATAATGAGATCTGATGCCCTCTTCTGGTGTGTCTGAAGACAGCAACAGTGTACTTAGATATAATAATAAAATAAATCTTTTAAAAAAAAAAGAAAGAAAAAAAAAGGGCTGGTGAGATGGCTCAGTGGGTAAGAGCACCAACTGCTCTTCCGAAGGTCATGAGTTCAAATCCCAGCAACCACATGGTGGCTCACAACCATCCATAATGAGACCTGATGCCCTCTTCTGGTGTGTCTGAAGTTAGCTACAGTGTACCCATGTATAATAATAAATAAATTTTAAAAAAATTTAGAAAAATATAATTAATTTTAATAACTATTATTGCATAAAAAGTTTTAAATCAACCTGTTTATTTCTGCAGACTTATAATTCCTGTTGGTGGAACTGCCATAAGAATTCAAGCCTGTTGTAGATTACATTCTAAGCTTAGGGGCAACTTGGGGGATTAAAAAGACAACTTGTCTTCTAACTACAACAACAACAACAACAGCAGCAACAACAACAAAAATGGAAGCTAAAAGGCTAGCAAAGACAGAAACACAGTTATATTTTCCTGGCCTTTTATATTTGTGCATATTTTCATGTTTCTTGATTATTTTATGTTTCATTTTTTATTCACAATTTTTGCTTCATTAGACTTACAGCTCCAGAAACATTGGAAACCTCATCTTACCTGAGCTTGTAGTGGGAACAAGATCTAGAAAGAAAAATGAAAAGAGAAAAGGATTGGGCAACTGATTCCAAAATCTGTGATGTGGGGGAGTGTCTGACAAAGGGAGTAGAGCGGGGTGCTCCAGCTGATGCCCAGGAGCACTGTAATCCACACCCCTTTTTACCACAGGTGCTCCCTGCTGCTCCTCTTCCTCTGTAGTCTGAGCTGCAGTCCTCATCACCAGCTGTGTAGGTGACACTTGACCATGGCCTGTGCATCTTCAGCAAAGCAAGCACATGTATTTCTGATGTCATCTTTGAAATCTATTCTGTTGACTTCAGACCAGACTGTGGGAACCTACGACACTAATGGCTGACCGAGCTTCACACACCAGGGCATCAGAGTGCACTACGCTGCTGCTTTAGGCACTTTCTCTTTCTCTGTGCCTTTTCCCTCTTATTCTTGGATGGTAGTGTTGAAGAGATGAAGCTGGGCCTAGCTCTAAATTATTCATCACTGCACAAAATGGACTTGCCTTGGGTGACTCCATTTTACAAGGAGAAGTTGGCTCCCTTCTTGTGGGGAGCCGCAGCTGCCACCCTATATATATATTGAACACCTGGTCTCCGGCCAGAGCAGAGAGCATTGATAATCAAGCCCTTAGTTGGAGAAGCTGAGTGCCACCAGTTTGTGATGCAAGCTGGATGATTTTCCTGCAGCCTATTGTGCTTTGCCACATAGCTGATGCTGATTGGGACCAGGGAAAGTATTTAACCCATAAGGGCTGTGGGCTGGATATAGAATTAGGGGTAAGTATGTAAGGATAGATAGGAGTAAGTATATAGATAGGAGTAAGTATGTAGATAATTAGGGGTAAGTATGTAAGGATAGATGTAAGATGTAAGAATTAGGAGTAAGTATGTAAGGAATAGGACTAAGTATGTAGGGAATAGAAGTAAGATGTAGGAATAGAAGTAAGATGTAGGAATAGAAGTAAGATGTATGTAAGTATAGGAATAGAAGTAAGATGTATGTAAGAATAAGAATAGGAGTAAGTAGGAAATAGGAGTAAGTAAGATGTAAGTATTAAGATGTAAGCAGTAAGATAGAAGTAGTAAGATGTAAGTAGTAAAATAGAGGTAAGATAGAAATAAGTAAGATGTAAGAAGCAAGATTACAAGGATCCTAAATAAACTGCATGAGGAAGAGCTCGTTGTTGCCTCCTTATTTCTGCTGGATGGAAAGGTGGCCGACACCTTCTGAGTGCAAACAGAGGTTAGGTGACATGACACTTCACTTTCCACACAGACACATGCCAGCCCTGAAAGATGGGCAGATCATGTCATGGATAAATGATGCAGAGGCCTTCCTTGGGCTTTATTGCTGAGAATGGGGTATTGAGAGCCCTGTCTGGGGAAGCTGAGCTCTCATAGGGTCATAAGACCATAAAACTTGAGGGATTGACCTACATTTTGGAGAGGAGAAGGGTGGTTGTTGCATGAGGTTGGAGACCAGACTCTGACATCACTCAAAGCTCAAGTGTTTCTTGTGTGGACAAAGAGATGTTGGTGTAGATAGTGTCAGCATCACGACATCCAAAGCCTGTGGTGATACATGGGCGGGTCCACAGACCTGTTGCCAGGGCAACAGCCACTATATTCCCAGAATCCGTTGGGCTCACCTCCCACCTTTACCTGTGGCTGCTACATCACAACCCATATATATATATATATGGAACATTCCTCCATCTTGCTCTCTCTCTCTATCCTCTCTTTCTGTGCCACTACCCCTACTCCCTTTCAATTAAACCTCTTACACGTGGAACTGTTTGGGCCTAGTGTGATATGTTCTGACGCAACCCACCGCTCCAACACATCAGATAGTAGTGATGGATTGCCCTGCCCCAACGCTATCTCTATCTTAGTGGCTTCTAATCTAGAGGATAGAGATTATACTGTGAGATTAGGAGTGACCAGCCAAAGACACTGCAGATTTGAAATCAGAAGTAGGTGTGAGCAGGAATGATGAACTGTCACTGAAAGAGTGAGTTAATGTCTCTCCAAAGCTCCCAGTCTCTACAATGCTCCCAGGTACTAAGAGAGTGGGTCAATGTCTCCCCAATGCTCCCAGGAAGCTGTCTGAACCTTTGCTGGTGGAGAGCTCTTCCCTCAGGTGATCCCACAGTGGGTGGCCTTATCATGACTACAGTTGGAAGGATGAATGAGACCTGACAGGATCTGGTTCAGACATCTCCCAGGGCCTTGCATCTTATGGAAGAAATTTAAGAGAGATTTATCACCCTGGTTTAATAACTGGAGAATATCCTGCAAATGTGGAGTCAGAGTATGAGTTGTAATTTTCGTAGTATTCAGTGACAGCCTTGAGTATCTAACTCAAACATTACTGACATACAATGGTCTCTTCATCTAGGAAGAGGTGGTTATGGAGGAAAAGTCTACTGTATAGACATAGAGGGGTTGGTAGACATAGAATTGGGGATAATCCAGGGTCATTGACGAGGATTAATTAGAATGTGGAGGGAGTTAGGAACTTCAGTTCTTCCGGTTGAACCAGGTCCTGATGAGAATCCTGGTTGCAGCTGGTAGTTTTTAAGTTTATATTATTTGTACCTGTATTTTTGCGTGGATATTTAAGACTATCAAGATGGCACCAGCTTCCTTGTGTTGTTGGCAGTTGTACCTCCTTGGTGGTTACTTTCAGGGGTGTAGGAATGTTTCAGAGAACCCTTGTCTTTAGTTTTCCTACACTGGTCCTTTTCTGGACAAGGGTATTTCTCTGTGAAATGAACCAAAGCTGGAACTCTTCATATCCTCTCTGAAGCTGTCATGTCCTTTTAGAGCTATCCCACTGTCCTCTACTCTGGGACATGGCCAACCAGGAGGTGAAGGTGAAAATCCTGGCTGTCAGCCCAGCCCTTGATCCTCAATGCTTTAGGCCTCTAGTGGTGGCTATTGAAAACTCAGAAATTTCGTTACATCAGACTTGAAGAACAGAGTGTGGTTTTAGGCTGTTACATAGCTTTCACATTCACACCCCAAGACACCTATAAATGTGGCCAAATCAAATGCAGAAACATATAAAAAATATTATGAGGCAGTTTTGCAAATATATTTTGTGAACTGTATTGTATAGTCCTCAAATATTAATTATGAGATCACTTTGTGTCACAACATCAAAAGATTAAATACTTCTGATAAATAAATATGGACAAAACAGGTCTAAACCAATCTTAAATGTGACAAGACTTAGTTGTTATGAAGTTATATGCTTGATAAACTCAGAAGAAATTACAAGCAGTAATCTTGACAAACTATAAATCTAATTAAACAAGCTTTATTTTTTAAACCATACAGTTTTCAATTAACAGCCACAAACCTACAGAACCTTTTGCTTTTTTACAATCCTTTAGAAATCCTTTAGGGTAAAATTACTTTACCCTATAAGTCTTTCTTACCAACAAGTACATTCTATTCATCAGAAATGCATACTGACATTGGGATTTTTTTTTTTTTTTGTGGGGTGGGGGTAGGGTTTGGGGACTTCTTCTTTTCTTTGCTAAGTTACTGCTGTAATTTAGCCTTCTTGTTTTCCTAAAGGTAAACATGTTTGTCTTTTACAAGTTGGGCTTAGATGCACAATACTATCAAGTGTTACATTGTCATTGCTTAATGTGCCTTTTCACACCTAGGTTCAAGTCCTGGTGACATTGCTTGCATAATGCTGATATTTCCTTTTCTCTTCACAACTTTAAAATGATTTGCTTGTATGTTATAAATTAAAAGAATTTTTGATTAAGCTTGCATATGCTCTTGCTTACTTGTCAGCCAATTTATCTTAAATCCTTTGAGGGACATTATCATGTAAATATACCACATAGCATCTATCTATAGGTGGGGAACTATTATCAAATCAATGACACAGACAAACAGCTGGGCCAGGCCACAAAAAGACAGAAAAATACTGCATGTGTGAATAGAAGTTCCTAGAAAGACATGTACCTACAAAAGCTAAGTGGCAGAACAATCCAAAGTGATGTGAGATGCTGGAATGTCACAGGTCCCCAGACTTATTTTCTTAGACCATCTTTGGTCCTCTTAGGAACCATTTATTTCCTATGTCCTCTTGTGACCTAACATTTTGTGACTATTAGATATGTCCTTAAAATACATGAAGAAACCCTCTAAATTCTACCAACCCAAAAGCTAAGAATTTTATCAGGTAACACCTGGCCCAGAGTTGAGATTCGCCTAAATTGATATAACATGTCTTCCTGATATCTCTACAGATTTGCTTGAAAGATTATTGATTCATGACTTTCCTTGTTTCTTCACTACAAAAAGTTCATAAACAGAGAAATGCCACATAAAATATGGGTAAGCTAAATCTGTGGTCACTCTGTTCGCCTGACCATGGTCATTCATATTTGCCTTCAGAATAAAGTGTCTCTTACCATTTGAAGGAGGGTTTCTTTCTTTAAGACATGGAAGTTGTTGGCTATTTTGACACTCCAGTGGAGGGGAAGGCTTTCCCTGGGTGGACTCCCTTTGTAAGCTTTGAATACATTGTAAACTTTGTAATACTTTGAATAACTTGTAAACCTTTAAGGCAGGAAAGTGCTCAGGCTCCCTTCTTTTTTTTTTCAGATAAATATTTTTATTGGTTATTTTCTCTATTTACATTTCAAATTTTATTCCCTTTCCCAGTTTTCCTCCTTCCCGGAAACCCCTATCCCATCCATCCTCCCTCCCCATGCTTCTATGAGGGTGTTCCACCCACCCACTCACTCCACTTCTCTGCCCTCGATTCCCCTACACTGGAGCATCTATGGAGCCTTCATAGGACCAAGGACCTCTCCTCCCATTGATGCCTAACAAGGCCATCCTCTGCTATATAGGCAGCTGGAGACATGTGTCCTCCTTGGTTGATGGCTTAGTCCCTGGGAGCTCTGGGTAGTCTGGTTAGTTGATATTGTTGTTCTTATGGGGTTGCAAACCCCTTCAACTCCTTCAGTCCTTTCTCTAACTCCTCTATTGGGGACTCCCACACTCAGTTCAGTGGTTGGCTGCGAGCACCTGCCTCTGTAGTATTTGTAAGGCTCAGGAGCTCCAGCAGCCAGATTCCTCCCCCAGACCTCCCTAATTGTCATAAGGGTGCTTCAGCCTCTATAAGGGCCATAAAAGTTATCTGTAGCTCCTCAACAGAACCATACCCAGATTGTGTTCATTTTAGGTGAAAAGTCTGAACAAAAGCCAACAATTCCTGAGTAGGAAAACCCAGGAACCCCTGAACGTCCCAGAGAAACCCACCAATTCCTGCATAGGAAAACCCATCGATCCCTGAGCTCCCCCAAGATCTAGACTTGAAATCCCACCAATCTTCACCCTGGGCACCTCCAACCTAGAAAGTTCTGTCCCCAAGGAACCGTATATGAACCTTTCCCTTAGTCCAATCCCACTGTCCACTCCCTCCCAGGAGCAGAGGCAGCCACTCCTGGATTTGTTCCTCTGTACCCTGGATCCTCTCAATAAATCTCTTTTATGAAAGTTGCTGCCTACTTTGACTCTGTCATCAGACGGTGGCGAGAGGCCATGAAGAGAAGAAGGCAAGAGGAGAATAGAAGGAGCAGACTGAGTCTCCTGACTGTAACTTTAATTTTTTTAAATTTTATTTTTAATTATGTTTCTTAAATGTTTTAACCTCTCTTGTAGCCCACTACCTACCAGAGACAGTGGGACAGAAAGCTTCGCTGGGACAACTCTCATCTGTGTTGTCTGGAGATTCACAGGTTAGCAGCAGCAGCTCGATCTACTCACAAACAATTTAGAGATACCACCAGCAGTCTAGTTTGATAGAGCTGGGATAGCAAACAGGAATCAGGAGCGGTGACACAATTTAGCAGAGATAGCCAGGTCTCAGCCTTGACCAACTCAGCAGGAGGAACCTGGAGAGACACCGGGGGAAGTTCTTGGCTGTGCCTCTCTCAGGGAAGTGAAGATAAGTGAAGAGTCAAGACCCACAAGGGTTGCACAGCTAGCTGTACCAGCAAGCCAAACTCGATCTCCATCCCTCTGTCACATGTCCTCTATGTGTCTTGCTATGGCTTGGGTCTTGTCTCAGCATGGGTCTTGTCTTAGTACATGCATCTAATCCGCGGGGTCCCGACCAAATGGAGCTCAACTGTGCAATGGAAGGCAGACCATTCATGTGCCTTGTTAGTAAAGAATCTTTTAGCACATGACCTTTCATGTGTTTGCTGTAGCAGAACATCCTCACTCCTGTCTGCTTTAGTGAAATGTTTTTTTTATGAGTCTGTCTTAGTCTTTCACTTGAGTCCACTTCAGGACACTCTACTCCTTCATGTGTTTGCCCCAGTGTACCACCATCCAATCTAACTGACTTTCCAAAGAACCATTAAGTTTTCACTTCACCTGAGCTCCTCAGCTCAATGGGGGATACCTTCTCCTGGGAGCTGCAATGCCTCTTTGAGGAGATTTCATCTGGGAGCTGTGTAGTTCCTGAGCTCCCGTGTCTCAGGATGTCCTTCCATTAGGACACCGTCCCACCTGTGTGATTCCTGGGCTCCCCTGTCTCAGGATACCTTTCCACTGGGGTACATTCTCCCCTTGTGCGTGTGGTTTCTGGGCATCTGAGTCTGAGGACACCCTCCCATCCCAGCAGAAAGGCCAACAGAAGCAATGCTCAGCATTGTAATAGGAAAGAACATATACCACAATTAGTTTGCATCAAAGTGCACCCTTACTGGACACAAACTCAGGCACACAGCTCTTGCAGAACCTTGAGAGGCAGCCAGGGAAGTCAAAGAATGAAAAGGAAAGCCTCTTAAGGGTGACTTAGGTTAGAGAAAAAGCTTCTGTAGCGTAAGGAAATGTTCTGAGGGAGAGTGGGCAGCTTCTGATTGTTCCCTAATGTTCCAGTTCAATGTTCTGCAGCAAGGGTGAGGGAAAATCCACATCTAGGCAGGGGAAGGAGTGCATGAGAGGGCCCTGCAGGCTGAGGCTGACAGAGTGGGGGAAAAACAAAGGAGGTCAGAGGGTGGGAGACTGGAAAGTGTCAAGCAGAGGGGGGATGTTGGCAAAGGAGCCAGAGTTTGGGCATGGTTTAGTGAGAGGATCTGCTGGGGTATACAAGGCAGGCCTCTCACACCTGAGGATCCTGTCACACAGCCAGGAAGGCTTAGCTATAAGGATCAGAGAATCCTGGCCTGAATCATCACAGAGAGGTGTCACTGAAGATACAGCTGATATGCCATCAGCAAGCCAGTGCTCTCAGTGTGAGAATGGGTCCAAAAGAAAAATTGTGTTACAAAGAAAATAAGTGTTTTCTTTGGGAAAGACTGAACGTCAACTCTAGCCAGTTTTTGAGAAAACTTCATAGAGTGAATTAGAAGGCACTATGACCAAGAGACAGAGTTAGTCCTACCTGAGATGTAACACTGAGTCTGAAGATGCCCATTAGGGCATCAGGCCCAGACTCTCCACCATTACTCACATACCATGCCTCCTTTCCGAGCATCCTAAGAATAGAAGTGTCCTGCATCTTGAAGCTGGAACTCAGCTTCACTGCAGAGAAGCTGCAGAGATGGTTTTACGACATCAACACTGAGACTCTGAACACTTCCAACCTGAAACTGACTGCGCGTCAGCTCTGAAAGTACGCTGGCCACTTAGATGTCAACTTCACACATGATGGAGTTAGCAGAATGAAGGGGGCCTCCATGATACTGGGCTGTAGGCAATTCTACGTGGCATTTACTACGTTAATGATTGATATGAGAGGGCCCTACCCATTGTTGGTAGGGCCACCCTTGGGATGGTGGTCATTGGTTTAATAAGAAGGCAGACTGAGCGAGCCATAGGGTGCGAACATTAAGCAGTACCCCTCCATGGCCTCTGACTAAGTTTCTGCTAAGGGTCCTGTCCTGAATTCCTTTAGCAATAGACTAACATGTACAACTCCAAGCCAAATAAACCGTTTCATCCCAAATTGTTTCTGTTCCTGGTGTTTCATCAGAGCAATAGTGACCTTAAATTACCCAGGACAGAAATCAGGATTATTGGGGATTGCTGCAACCGATCTCATGACACATTGTGGGAAGGACTTGCATTCCGAGATTAGTGTATTCTGGAAAAATACAGAATACAGTATAGGCC
>NW_022196902.1:57564-58083 GCF_008632895.1 Mastomys coucha | reverse complement strand
GGAAGACAAACATATCAATTCATAGCTGCAGGTCACAGCTGCATCTGAAGACCAAATGGCACACCAGAACTTAACCTAAACATCTTCTGAGTTCCTTGTAGGTACTTTCCAAGCCAGCGTGTGATGAGAGGGCCCTGTGGTGACTCGGATACCACAATCACTATACCTAGGGTCATTTCACTTCCACAAACTCTAAGCAACTGACACAAAACTGTAAGGCAATGGGGTGGGGAGGAAGGATGAGTGAGGCCCCATGCACCTTGTATTATCTTTCCTTTATGGAGCCTCATGGCATGGCCACAGGCATCCTGTTACTCTTTGTCTTTTTGTATTTATGCTTCTGTCCTGCTTCAGAAGAGACAGATATCTTGCAAACTCTATGAGGCCATAGATATCAGCATATCACCAAAACTTTCAGTCACCATAGATGAAGAATACAAGTCATCTCATGACTAAGCCAACATTAAACAGTATTTACCCAGAAACCAGTGGTGCAAAAGACAGTACAAAAAAAAAAAA
>NW_022196902.1:57042-57554 GCF_008632895.1 Mastomys coucha | reverse complement strand
AAAAAAAAACCAAAAAAAACCCAACCCCAGGAGGTTAACTATATCCATGAAAATGGAGGAAATAAATAATCTCACACTGGGAAACCAAAAGATAGGAAACACACACACACACACACACACACACACACACACACACACAGAGGGAGAGAGAGAAACACACTACCACCATCATCACCACTGACAACAAAATAACAGGAGTTAGTAATCATTGGCCATTATTATGTCTAAATACCAATGGACTAAATTTCCCAGTAAAAAGACATAGGCTAACAGAATGGACGTAAAAAATTTTTTTGCTGTATACCTCAACATTAAAGATAGACATTACACCAGAGTAAAGTGTTGGACAAAGATACTCTCAGCAAATGGATCTAAGAAGAAATCTGGTGAAGCTATTCTAACAAAGTAGATTTCCAAACAAAGTTAATCAACAGAGATGGGGATGCTTCATATTCACCAAAGAAAAAATCTACTATGTTGGCTTTTCGATTCTTTTTTTTTTTTTTTTTTTT
>NW_022196902.1:51672-52980 GCF_008632895.1 Mastomys coucha | reverse complement strand
TTGTTTTAAGATTCCTGTGTGCTGTTACTCTCTCTCTATTAAAAGGACTTGTGCTGTGATAGATTTGTGTCTCACCCTGGTTTTTGATTATATCTTCATATGTCATAATCACAATTCCAGGGCCCTATTTCCACAGAAAGAAACATTCTGATACTCTAGGGAGCACCTCAATATATTTTTGAAGAAGTGAGCTGGAAAATACTATCAAATATGTGTGTGTATTAGTAAGGAGAGTATATAATTAATGTTATGTAATCCTGGATTTGAGGAATGTGTGGAAAAAACAATAACTTCAAGTTTAATAAAAAAGGGAAACAAAACAAAAACAACAACAAACTAGCAAGCAAAAAAAAAAATCACAGCAAAATTAACCACACCCAAGTCTACAATCATTTTAATAGGAAACTCAAAAGACTTATGACATAAATTTAGTTCTCTACAGTTAGAATTAGCCATCCTCATGAATAATTTCTTAAGTTGGTTAAAGAATGCTGTTACCAGTTTATTTATTTCACCTGATAACTTTGGGGCTAGAGAGATGGCTCAGCATTCAAGAGTACTGACTGCTCTTGCAGAGGACCAGCATTCAATTAGATGCCAGCACCCACAGGTGGCTCATAACACTGCAGGTGACAACTCCAGGTGCACAGGATTGCCTGGCCTTGGTGGGCACCTGCATTTAACATGGAACTGAAATTATCTGGTGATAACATATGTATGAGATTTGTGTTAGGCGTAGGTTGTATAAGGCCCAACGTAGAATGACAATTTTGTGACATTTGTTAATGTCTTATGAATTGAAAGCAGGCCAAAACTCAGGCGGTCTCCTGTTTGCAGATAATCTATTTAAATTAACCCTCTTTGGGAGACTTTATTGTGTGAACATAAATTACATGGCACAAAATTGTATCCAAAGGGGGAATGCACACCTATTATATCACTTTGCCACGTGCAGTACTGAGAGCCAGAGTGGTGGTGGCGGTGGCAGCAGAATGACCGCTGCACAGAGCACACTTTGTATCTCTTTCCCCTCCAGGTGGCAGCGGGGGACTGCCGCCACGCTCTAGGATCTACTGGTTGTGACGTGCATCAGCCAGCAGTGGGGCTCATGGGTGGACCCCTGCGTAGGCTCTCTAGCACTCTCAGCTCAGTGGAGCTGGCCTATCGAGCTACCGCTGGGTTTGGGCGGGGACGGGTTGTGCGCTCAGGGCTCGATGTCAAGGTGTGGTGGAGACTGCATGGCTGCCCACTGCACACCCGGGCTGGTGGTGGCGGTGGTGGGGGGAGAGAGAGAGAGAGAGAGAGAGG
>NW_022196902.1:51010-51354 GCF_008632895.1 Mastomys coucha | reverse complement strand
AGAGAGAGAGAGAGCGCAGAGGACTGTCCCCTCTCCACCGGCAACCTGTGGGCAGCCCAAACACTTCCAAGGTGGTCCTGATCTGCTGTGGCTCCCGGAGGGCTGGGAAGGAATGATGGGAGATGTAGTTTTGCGGGTAATCACCTGGGTAAAGGGACACTAGTCACGTGATCCAAGCGCACCAATTAGAACAAAGAACGACTCTGAGACAAGCCCCTTTGCTGTAGGAAAATTACAGGCTGTTCTGAGCTAAGAAAAAGAATGAAATTTGCACCTGGCTGTGGTGGTGCACGCCTTTAATCCCAGCACTTGGGAGGCAGAGGCAGGTGGATTTCTGAGTTTGA
>NW_022196902.1:40304-50966 GCF_008632895.1 Mastomys coucha | reverse complement strand
AAAAAAAAAAAAAAAAAAGAATGAAATTTGCCAGCCTCGTAGGGCAGAGGGATTACATTGTGGATTTAAAATTAGGATTATTTACTTTTAGCATTAATTTATATTCAGACTCTGTCTGAATCATGTGGGAAAATTTGCCTGTGGTTCAGAACTAGATAGGAAATATTAGCCATTGAGTCCAGATTAGAGAGTGCAGTGATAATCATGTACTGCTTTGAGCAGATATTAATTATCTATGTCTGTGGCTCTGGGCAGAGAGCCAAACGGAGAGATGGTATAGACTGTTTAACCAGCCATAGGAAGTTCATGTTCTGTTAACGTGGACTCCACGGGAATCATGAGTGTCTTTCCTGCTTGTCAAGATAGGAAAGGCCTAGTATAGGCAAATACAGTATCCTAGTTTACCTCATTCGTTTTAAACTGTTTGGATTTTTAAATGGATGTGATCTTGAATTTTGTGGTTATATTATTCCCCTGGGAGAGAAGTCAAAAAATTTTTTCTGGTCACTGGCTCAAGGATGTGCTAATTGGGTTAAAATATTGTCTCTATTATCTGGTTCAAAATTTACTGAATTGGCAGCTAAACTTTGTAACGTGATAGTAATGCTTTGATATTGATTTTAAAGAAAATAGAATGTTTGAAACTGGGTTTTGTTTAAATTATGATTATACCTTAACATTACAAAAGTTAAAAAGGTATGGAGTCTAAAAGTAGATACAAGTGATGAGCAGTCTGGAAACAAAGAAAGAGTTAGTTTGCCTTGAAACTAAAAAGTAAATAGAAAGATAAACCAAATTCTATGGAGACATAGTAGTAGAAGGAAACCTGAAACAGCTGAGGCACTCAGCTGTTTAGCTGAATAGCAAAATAAGGAATTTTTTTTTTTTTTGTCTTGTCCTTTACATCAGAAATGGAGACTTTCTTATTTGGAGAGATTTTGAGGAACAGAGAACCCAAATACCACCCAGAAAAATTTTGTTTTAGTGTTTCTGTGATATTGAAAGTTTGTTTTGAGATTCCTATGTTGCAGAAATGTACAGCCTTGGTGATTTCCTTCATCAGACATGCTAAACTTGCCTGCTTGAACTCCTGGTGTCCTGAACTTCAGCCTGATCCAGTCAAGAAACAGACATCAGAAGACTAATTCTGTTTTTCCTTCCCCCACTTATATCTCTACACCCCCATTCAGATTGAGGAAGCTCTGATGAGTCATCTACCCGGTTCCCTGGCCCTAGAGAGGGTTGTTGATAGGTTGTCTTTTTAGGAAATGTAAAATGGTCATATTTGAACCTTCTGATAATATTTACCCTGTACTGAAAGTGATTTGATTGATGCATAGATGACTTAGTCTGAAAGCATTGTGTGACTAGAATCAGATGCACAGCTTATTCTCAGAAAGTTTGCTTTGATATTTTTATTATTAATTTTGAGTTTTGGACCCTATATTTAAGATTGGGTATACAATAGTTTTCTTATTGACTGAGAAGTGTAGCTAATATAGTTCTGTTGTGCATACTTCAAGACCAAAAGATGAAGTTTTCTGTATTCAGTTAAGAGAATTCTGGTTTCAGTAAAAGTTGTGTGTAGGCTTATAAATAGTCCTTTTATTTTCTCAGCAGAGAGGGCTTAGATCTAGTCCTTCTTTACTGATATTATACACAGATCTGAGATGTGCTATTATAGACAGATCTGAGAGGTTTAGACCTGTGAGTTTAGAGACAAATTAGCAGATTCATGGCTCTGAGTTTATTGTTAGGGTGATTTCAAGATTTTAATTAAAGATAACTGAGAGTATTTCATAGACAATAGTCCAGATTACTATACATAGATAGTTGGTTTTAAAAAACATCAGAAATCCTCAGAATATGGCATTTGATATTATCTACTCATCTGGCTAGAGACTCGTCTGTGCTTGACAGTACTCCTTTCTCAGACTCACAGAAGAAATTGAGCATCATTGGAGCTGCTCCAGCTGTGGCAAGACAGCCACTAGACAAAAGTTGCCTCTTCATCTGCAGACGATACTGTCCAAAAAGGGCACACAGGCCTAGGACAGCTTATAAATGCTGAGACAAAGTAGGCCAGTCCTTAATGTTCCTGTTCTCAGACATTCATGGGCCAGAAGGCTGAAGATTGATACTCCAATGTTTTGAAGTTTTTTGAAGTTTTGAACTGTCCATGTGTTCAGCAGTCTCTATTTATGCAGTATTTTTGGAAGCTGTGTTAGGCTTCCTGTATATTCTCTATTATTCAGTCATTCCTGTATTTCTGATGGAGTTGAAAGACTACGGAAGTTAAAAGAGATGTCATTAAGAGAGCTAGTGCAGGTAGCTGAGAGAGTGTTTTTAACAGAGAAAGAAAAAGGAAAGTTGCAGAAAGACTGTGAAAGGGCATAGTAAAAAGATAGAACATTTAAAAGAAAGTTTTTAAAGATGGAGTCTAGCATGAGAGTCAGAAAAAAAAAATAAGAGGCTAGAAAGCCGAAGTGAGATAAGACAAGAAAGAGGAGAAGCTAGGAAGCTTGAGAGCTAGCAAGATAGTACCTGGCAACAGAAGAGAATTCTTTGCTAAAAACCAGTGTGAGTATTGCAAAGAGAAAGGGCACTGGGCAAGAGATTGCCCCAATAGGCCTTTGTGTGGGTCAGATCCCAGGAACCTGTCAACCTCTGTATAATGTTTCATACCCTCTGATAAAGAATCTAACTAGACACCTCCTCCTACCCTTAGACAGTTAGTGGGTCTGTGCTTCAGGGATTACAACCTGTATAAGTTTAGAGATTCTAAATAACAAACATGACTTTTGTGTTTTGGTCCAGATAGTACCTAAATTACTGTATTATCCTTATGAAGATGTACTGGATTACTGGTACCCTGAAGCTAGAGACTTAGTAAAACACAAAAGAGAGTTAGGGGTTACCCTGGTGGTTATGTGGAACTGTGCTTAGAGACTGCAGAGGCAGCTACAGGAGCATCTGCTAATTTCCCTGCAGTATACGGCATATGGAGAGCTGAGAGCTGCCATTGACTCAGATATAAAAAGGTTAAAATAACACTTTGACTGACCTCTCTCTCAAAGGTGGTTCCTCAGTATAGGAGAAGATTAGACTTGCTATTCCTTAAAAGAAAGAGGTCTGTGTGTTGCACTAAGAAATTGAAGTCAAGGCAAGAACTGGTTTTAAATTTGGTTTAACTCTTCCCCCTGGCTAACAACTTTGGTTTATGCACTTGTAGAACCGCTGATCATACTTTTATTATTATTTACTATTGGCTCTTGCATTCTAAATCATTTGGTTACCTTCATCAGAGAATATGTCAGTACAATACAAGTTATGATGTTGAGACAGCAATATCAGGAAGTAAACCAAGATGAGATGCAGCAATATAGCACATAATCTCAAGATTGAGGTATTTTCAAAGAAAAAGGAGGGAATGTAGAAATTGAGCCAAACAGGGATGCTTCATAAAATTACCAGAAAGCAAGAAAGTCCCCTTATCCTTTAGGCAAAGAGGTTTTAGGAGAGTTTACAGAGCAAACACCCATCCCCAAGGAATGTGCTATTTCCAAGAGACATCCCTAGGAGAGAGGATCTCTCCCACCCCTCCTGCAAGTCACAGGTGTCTTATCCTAACCGTGAGGAAAAGTCATAGAAACTAAAGAACAATGAACAAGATAAAGTGTAACTAGCCCATGTTGTAAATTGTAACTTTGTAAGTTGTAAAACTCTGTTCTAAAATGGTATAAAAGCTTAGAGCCTTGTTTCCTCTGGGTTGCTCTGGTCTCCATTATAGAGTTGACCCTGGTATACCAGTTTCAATTAATAAATTAACCTCATGCTTTTGCAGTGTTCTCCTTCTTGGTTCTTTGAGAGTGGGGTTACCCACACCCGGTAATTACAGAGCCTCTCTCTCGGGGCTGAGCGGGATGGTGAGTGTCATGGCCGGGATCTCCTGCCTCTGGAGAATAACCACCCCAAGCCGGGAGTCTGTCAAAGCAGGAACTAGTTTTATGGTATCAATCTTTTCTTTATAAAAGGCTGAGAGAGGAGGCAGATTCTGCTGAGGTGAGAGGATGTAGGGGGAGGGGAAAGTTGATGAAGGGTACGGGGTGACTAAGGGAACCAACAGTTACTCTATGTTAGCAGGAGCTAGGCAAAGGCAGGCTTAAGCAGGTTGTGCTGAGTCACTCCAGTATGGAAGTGGCTGAGACAGTTTACAAAACTTGAGCCAGGCTTAGCTTTGTCCTCAAGGCCCAAACCAGGGCCAAATAGAGCCCAACATCTGCAGAGGCCAGAAGTTGGCATGGATTGCTTGGAAGGAGTTTCAGAGGGTTGGGAGTACAGGACACTGAGCCCAGGTCCTCTCCAAGAACAGCAAGTGCTCCTAACTGCTGAGCCTTCTTCTAGTTGGCTAATAGATTTCTGAAGAGAACAATATAGCCTAAATATTATTAAACACAGGGCAAGCCTACAGAAAACTTCACAATAAAGTTGAATGTGTTAGAACGAACACATTTAAAAATGACTGTGAAGTGTAATGACCACTTATGACATCACTAGTAGCAATGGGCCATGGAGGCTTGGTGACAAACTTTCCCAGTAATTCAGCAATATCTAAGTCTACTGGCAAATATAAGGTTTGTGCTGGTAGTTTTATGTCACCTGACATAAGCTAATTCTGTATGTGAGGGGGAACCTCAGTTTTAAAATGCTTCTGTACGATCAGGTTGGAGGCAGCCTATAGGGCATTTTATTAACTAGTGATCAATGGGGGCAGGTGGAGTCCATTACGGTGCTCCTTTTCTATAAGAGAGCAGGCTAAGCAAGCCATGAGGGGAAATCTAGTAGGCAGTACCCACCCATGGCCTCTGCATCAGCTCCTGCCTCCAGGTTCCTGCCCTCTCTGAATCCTGTGCTGACTTCATTCAAAAGACAAACAGTGATCTTCAAGTTCAAGCCAAATAAACCCTTTCCTTCCCAAGTTCCTTTGGTCACGATGTTTCATCACAGCTAACTAAGACAGTTGGTACCAAGATAGCATGTGGTATTGCTGAAATAGAGTGGGTCAAGTCAATTGGGGAGGTTTGTAGAAGGATTTTGGACCTCTGGACTAAAAAAGCCATTGACGGTTGAGAGGTAGCTGGTTCGTTCTTTAGGAACTTGGATGATAGGATATTAAGAGCAGTGGCGACAATGGAGGCCTGGCTTGTGCTGTTTAGGGAAGCAGATGCTGCCAAGCCATGTGAATAAAGAATCAATGGTTTTGGGTAGCTGGGGCTGAAGAATCAGCTGCGACTAATAAGATTCCAGACCTACTTTAGTGAAACCTTTGCCTTGCTGGGATACTGGATGCTGTTCAGCTGGAGCTGAGAAATTAGCAGTCATCAGGAGAGGGCAGCACCATTGAGGTGAGATCATCTGGAGAGTATTTCCTGAGTATGGGACAGTGGCCTGTTCAGGCAGCCTGGGCCCAGTCAAGTAATAGGCCTAGAACCCCGGAGCACCTAGTGGGCAATTTCTGTTCACAAGGGACAGCAGGAGTTCAGTTGTAACTCCTGGGACCTTGGCTCAGGTTTCAGTCCCAACACCTCACAAAGGCTCCAGTAGGAGAGGTGTGTGATATTGGTCAAGCCCTCTAATATGCAAATAAATATTCTCAGCCCAAACCAATGAGAGATAATTTCTGTCAAAATCTGAATGACCCCCCAAACTGTATATATATCCTATCCTGGGAAGTAAAAGCATGTGAAAGATCTACTCCATGTCTGAGCCTTTTGTTCTGAGAGCTTGGGAAGGGATCTGCTCTCCCAAAACTGAAAAGGTCTGCTCTCCCAAGCCTGAAGCTGAGTTGCACTCCTCACAGGCTAATCAGCCTCTGGTTGGCCCAACTCAGTGCAGGGCAGTGCAGAGAACCAGAGCAGACTGGGAGACACAGCAGCATGGCCCTGTCCCTGCTTGCTTCCCTTCGCTAGGGCTCTTGCACCTGGTTGGGCCAGAGATCTCCGTGGAAATCCTCTGGCACACAGGCCCACAGCTGGCACCCAATATGGGGTGAATACTACGAGAAAGTGAGCCCCCCACCTTTACAAACAATCAATCTCTCTTTTCCTACTGTGTTTTCAGTCAGCACCATCACATGGATTTGGACAAATTAAAGGGGCAACTGAAGTCTCCTGGCCAGAGCTACTCTCTGGTGTTGGCTGAAGGTCCCTCTGGCCTCTGTCTAAATCTCAACAGTCTACAACGGGTATTGGCAAAGACTCTCTATCTAACTTTTCCTTAAAAAAAAAAAAAAATAGAAAACCTGGTGATTCAGCGGCCACTTAAAAGCCTCAGGGCAGCTGCCAGTTCTTAAATCTGCGGGAAGGCTTAGCGTTTTGTACCTCTGCAGAATCTCCCGAAGCCAGACAGGCTAAGGGAACATTCCCATCGGACAAACATTTCTATTCTTTCCTATCCTGGGTAACTCACCATCTCATAAAAAATCGCCCCAGGCCAGGGAAATATGTGCTCTGTTGGAACACCACAGAATAAAGATAGCCAAAAACCAAACCTCCTTGTTGTGGGAGGAAGTCCTCCAGATAGCGCCAGGCATGGCCAAGGATAATATTTATAGCTCGGATCTGAGTAGCTTCTTTCATCAAGAATAAAGATATCCAAGAAGGAGAAACACTCTCTCGTGATTTTTTGCCAATCTTAGCTGTACCTCAGCAATGCATAGGGTTGTCTAGAACAGGACAGATCAATAGAAACACAGCTCCTGAGCCCCTTCAGTCAGACGAACCCAAAGATCAAGGTTGTAAAAACCACTCTATTTCAGATCTCACAGCCCTTACTCAATTGATAAAAGAAATAAAATCCATTTACCCAACCCTGCCCCCTTATGCATCAGAGGAAACACTAAATAAACTGTCTGCCCCTCTCTTCCAGTCAAAGGCAAAACCACAAAGGAGCTATTACCCACCCCTTCTCTCACATCCTCTCCCCCTATTCAACCAGAAAGAGATATCTCTCCGCCCCTTTCTCCAAGCTGTAAAGCAAAACACTTTCAAAATCCATACATGAAGCCCCACCTAACTCCATAGTCTCTTACACCCAACCATCTACCATGCAACAACTTTGTAATTTTCGAGACTCTTTTGCAAAAAATAACCGTGCCTCCCATGTTACGCAAGAACCTGTGACAGAACTAGAAAACCAAACTGCTTAGGCATACCCAGTTAATATTAACCCTAGTCGGAATAAGCTGCTTAACTGGTATCCACTACAAGCCTCAGACTTAAAAGAACTCAGGCAGGCAGTGAGGGAAGATGGTATCCACACGCCCTGGACAAAATCTTTCCTACAGAGCCATATTGTTAATTTAAATACACCCCAAGACTGGAGAGATATTTGTCGTTCTTCTCTCCCTGGTCGTATATTTTTGGAATGGGAAGCCTTATTTCTAGATAAATGTAGCCAACAGTCAGGCAAAACCAGGGCAGAGGTGATACCCCATGGGGGTTTAATGAACTCTTTGGCCAGGAAGACTTTTCCACTGGAGCACAGCAGGCAATTCAGCCAGCAGGATATTATGAGCAAGTCTACCTCTGTGGGACCCAAGCTTAGGATAGGCTCACTCCACCCTCAGGGTCACAAGACTCCACCTCCTTGCTGTTTTCTTTCCATCAAAAGCCCAGACAACCCCTATCTGATTTTATTCTCAGAACTCAAATGAGTTTAGAAAGAAAAATTCCCAACCCCACAGCCAGAGACCTCCTTCTTAAAACCATTGTATGGGAAGGCATGACTTCTGAATCCAGACTAGCTTGTCAGGGTCTCTGGGAAGAACATCACGATAGGTGGATTGTGATGGGAACCATATCACACCAGATTACATCCGTGGCTTAGGCATTTGTAGCAACAGTAAACACAGAAGGAATCTGCTTTAAGTGTGGAGAGGCAGGACATTGGAGGAGTGAATGCCCTCAAAGCTCTCTGCCCATAGCAGGCTCTAATCCCCCCAAGACAATCTGTCCTCGCTGCAGAAAAGGTTTCCACTGGAGGAGAAATTGTATTGCTATATATGATAAGGATGGTAAGCCGATGAAACCTTTAAACTCCAGATGGGGCAGACCTCAGTCCCGACAGTAACAGGGCAAACTGCTCCAATAGAAGTCTTATGGGTGTGCAGTATTTCAGAAGGCTCCCATCCAAAATTAACCACTAATATAGATAACAAGCCATTCAAGGGCCTTACTGGTACTGGAGCAGACAGGACAATTTTAAGACAGCAAACAATTCCTCATGACTGGCAACTGAACCCTGGGCCCCAGTTCTTAGGCATAGGGGTATACCTCTCACTCATTCATTACTAAACAGGCTTACAAGTGGTAAGAACAGGATGGGGCTACCGGCCTCACACACCCTCTGGTGGCTCAAGTAGCCACCAATCTTCTACGGAGAGATATTTTATAAGCCTTAGTGGTAGTTCTTATCACCCAACCAGAAAGAGGCCACATTACAATAGAGGATGTTGCCTGTAAAGATAATACCCAAGGGGAATCAAGAACCGCCCCCCTTCCAAATCACCCCCAGTCCTAGGGGCCGTTGTCAGATTTAGTACTCCTTGCCTTGATTGGCTTTCTGATGAAGTCGTCTGGGTCCCACATCTATCAAGGGAGAAACTTAGAGCCCTCACTAGGCTGGTAGAACAGCTGCTGCTACAACATCTCCCCCTCCCCGCATACCCCCTTCCCTGCAGTCCATGGAATAACCTTGTGTTTGCTATAAAAAAGAGTTCAGGAGGATAGAAATTATTACAAGATCTAAGGGCAATTAACAAAACCATGAAAATCTGAGGCTCCCCAAAAAGAGGGTACCCTACATCTCAGTCATCCCTTCCAATGTTCCCCTATTAGTAATAGACATAAAAGACTTTTTTTTTCCGTCCCTCTCTACCCCCAAGACTGGGAACACTTTCCATTCTCAGTACCCCCCATTAACAACTCTGGCCCAGCCTCACGATATGAATGGACTGTTTTCCTGCAGGGAATGGCTAACAGTCCATCCATTTGTCAGGAGGCTGTAGCCACTGCATTAAAACCCTATTTAGACAAAGGACTCAATGTCTATCATTATATAGATGACATTTTAGTGTGGAACTCTTCCTCCTCCCCTTCCCAACTTAAGGACCAGTGAATACCTTCCCTATCTGCTCTAGGATTCAAAATAGCCCCTCACAAAATCCAGCTTATTCCACCAATTTCATTTTTAGGATAGAGATCTCCCTTACCTCAATATATCCCCTCAAACCCACCCTTTCCTTCCCTCAAAAATTAACTCTTTCCTCCCTCCAGAGCTTTTTGGGCAACCTCAATTGGCTTCAGCCCTGGGTCCTCCTTCCTACAACCACCGTTTAACCCCTCTTCAACCTCCTGAAAGGAGACAAAGTCCTTCCTCCCCAAGAACACTGTCCCCAGAAGCAGTTCAAGCTCTAAACTCCATCAATACAGCCCTAAAAGATATGGCTCTTACTAGGTATGACCCAGCAAAACCTATACAGCTCCTCATCTTTAACTCCTCCCCTACACTTGTGGGATCCCTTTACCAACCTCAGGGGGTGCTGGAATGGCTCCACACCCCAATGGGTGGTGCACCCTGAATTTTGAATGAGGTGGATGCACTCACTAGCATGATTAAAAATGGCAGGGATAGAGCCCTACAAACCCTAGGGAAAGAACCTGACATTCTTCTAACCCTTTTCTCCCTCTCTGACATTTAGTTGTTAATCAATAATCACTCCTGCTTTGCTATCAGCTTGATAGTATTCCCAGGACAAATTGACAACTATTATCCTGATGAAAAGTAGGCCTCTGCCCTTCCTCTGTTGCAATGGCTGCCTCCTAAATTATTCTCAAAGGAGTCCATAGTGGGAGCCCCCTCAATATTTACTGATGGGTAAAAGAGGAAGCTGCAGCAATAATATACTACTTCCCTGAGGATGAACCCCCTATCACCCAATTCAAAGAGCTACCCAATCACATCCCTCAATATAAAGAATTATATGCCATCTATCTAGCTCTAAAAGAAGTCAAGGCCCCCTCAACCTCTTCTCAGATGTTGGCTTTTATGTCAATGAATCCGGGCTGGTAGAACAAGATACACAAACACCCTCTGGGCATGCTATAATCCCAACCCCCCCCTACCCCTTGGTACTCTAACCCCTTGATAGCCTGGGTTCTTCCCCTCCTTGGCTCCATACTAGCCATTGTAGCCTTGCTCCTCTTGGCACCCTGTCTCATTCAGTTTCTAAAGCAGCAGATGAATAGCACTGCAAAAAGCACTACTAATCAGGTCTTGGTTCAGTATCCAACTGTTCAAGACATAGTAGACAGTTATTCTGTTGACACCTCTCCCTTATAAAAAGAAAAAGGGGAAGTTGTGGGGAAGTTGTCTGTTCAAGCAGCCTGGGCCCAGTTGAGTAATAGGCCTAGAACTCTGGAACATCCAGTGGGCAATTTCTGTTCAGAGGGGACGGCAGTCCCAACCCCCAACAACGGCTCCAGCAGAAGTGTGTGATATTGGTCAAGCCTTCTTACATGCAAATAAAGATTCTCAGCCAAAACCAATGAAAGTTAACTGCTGTCAAGATCTGAATGACCCCCCAAACTGTATATATATATA
>NW_022196902.1:39645-40294 GCF_008632895.1 Mastomys coucha | reverse complement strand
TATATATATATATATATATATATATATATATATATATATATCCTATCCAGGGAAGTAAAAGCATGTGAAAGATCTACTCCATTGTCTGAGCCTTTTGTTCTGAGAGCTTGGGAAGAGGTCTGCTCTCCAGAAAAGCAGCCTGAAGCTGCATTGCATTCCTCACTGGCTAGTTGGCCTCTCGTCGGCCAGCCTGACCTGACTCAGTGCAGGGCAGTGCAGAGAAACAGAGTGGACTGGAAGACACAGCAGAGATGGCCCTGTCCGTGCTCGCTTCCCTTTGCTAGGGGTCTTGCACCAGGTTGGGCCGGAGTTCTCTATGGAAAGCCTCCGACACACAGGCCCACACCTGAGAGTCAGTACATAGAAGCTGTACTGTTCCAGACATGGCCAAGGTTGGACATTGTGCTGAAAGTCCAAATCGGAGGTGTAGGAGCCAGCCTGGTGGTGCTGATTTTAAAGATGTGAAGGGGTCTTGGAGACCAGCTGAGGCTTGGCACTGTGTGGCAGTACTGGAGTCCATGAAGAGAGGCCTGGACAGGCTACTAGTGAATGTGTGGTTGGCGCAGAAGACTCCAGCATTGTGGAGATGCCCGTGCTAAGGGATGACCACCTAGAGTATCAACATCAGTGGAGTGGAGCTAACCAGAAC
>NW_022196902.1:25894-38424 GCF_008632895.1 Mastomys coucha | reverse complement strand
CTAAGACGTGTGACCACATAAACCAATTGTGCCTTATGAAAAATGGGGTTGTTTCAGAGTTTTGACCAGAAATATGTACAAGCATACACACACACACATACACACACACACTCAGACACACACACACACACACACACACACACACACTCACACACACACACACACACACACCGGGAACAAAACTTTTTAAAGTGTCAACTGCACAAACATCCAACTTGGGGATCCACTGAGTTTTCTTTAGGGGTGCTAACAGGAATGGGGTGAGAGGTTACTTACAGGATCTGGGATGACTTCCCAACAGCTGTGTCAGTCACTGCAGAGCCCACCTCAACACATGACTCCAGAAATAGAACAGCCAAAATTTGTCCTCAGGGACAGAAATTTTCAATGAAGTTGGGTTGGTCAGAGCCTCCTCAGTCATGGAGAGCCTTGGAGAGTCGTTTGAAGCATCTAAGTTCCCCTTTCTTAGACTCAAGAAGTTGACTCATTTCCTGAGCATGAGGACCCTCCCCATCCTCTGCAGAGAGTGCTGAAGTCAGAGGTAAGCAGCAAATGACATTTCCATGAAGACTTTGTCCCACAGTGATGCTTAAAGCAAGGCTAAAGAGACACTCTGCAGAGACCTACGTTAGCTGATTTCCAGTCCCTTCTTTGTCTGTAATAGAAATAGATCTTACTTTAGGGCTCAAAGTGGCAGCAGGCAAAAGTTTTGCTAATGCTTTGAGATGTCCTCTCTGTTTTTTTTGTTTTTTGTTTTTTAAGGAAGGCGTTCCTCAGCAAAAACCACTTCAGATCTTAACACTTCTGTCTGCAACCAATGAAAAGGGCAGAAAGTAGGGCAGGGCTGTGTTTATAAAGTATCAATTTCAATCATCTCTCATGTCAGTCAGAAGTCATTTGAGGTTCTCCAGAGTAACCTGGGAGCTTCAGATACATGGGAGCTTCAGGCATTCAAATCTGAGAATCCAAATCAAGTCCTGCTTCTTGAGGCTATGAATACACTACACAGTACACTCTGCTCTAGAACGGTGGTTCCCAGCCTTCCTAATGTTGTGACTCTTTAATACAGATCCTCATATTGTGGTGACTCCAAAGCATAAAATTATTCCATTGCTACTTCATAACTGCTACTTTTCTATAGTTAGGAGAGAGAGTTTGATATCTGCTATGCCAACCACTCCAAAGGGGTCATAGCCTACAGGTTGAGAACCTCTGAACAAGTTGCCTTGCTTTGGAAGGGCTTCAGAGGGCTTCAGTTGCCAAATACAGAGCCATTGCTATTATGAGGACTAACAAGAGAAACAGGTTTTAAAATAATGTAGTGAAAGACAGTTCTGAAAAGCAAATACTCCTGGATGTGGCGCATACTTTATCCTACCCTTAGGCAGAGGCATGCCTATCTCTAAGAGTTTAAGGCTAGCCTGGTCTACTCCCTGGGGCCAGTCAGAGATACACAAGTTCCAGGAGGCATTACACTTCTGCTAGGCATATGAATAGCTACAAGAAAACTTCTATCCTTCTGGACAATGATTAAGAGTTTCTTCCCCCACAGAATCCTACTTTTGTTGGAACTGTGAAGCCAGTGAGGGCACAAGTCAGGGAGCCAAGTGACCTGAAACTCAAAGAAGGGTAAGCTTGCCCTAAGAGGGCAGGTTCCACTTTTTACTGAAAACAGAAGAGTACAAGTGTCACCCTACATGTAAGTAGAAGTCATAAAGTTTCAGAATGCATAATACAAAGGACAACATGAATATGCAACTGTGCCATTGCTGCTGGGCACCTCAGCACTCCTCCCTCCATGGTTGAGAGAAGTTCAAAAACAAAGAAAAACTGAAATGGGTGCAAGAGATCAACCCAGGAAATGAGTTTGCCATATACATGTGAAAGGATGGTTAAAAGGAAATGTAAAACAATAAATGTAAAACAATAAGTAAGATTTCTAGTCAACCATCTTAATGTACATTCTAAAAAGAAATGCAGAACCAAGTAACCTCTGGAAAAGAGAAGATAAAAATGAAAAGATAAGACAAGAATCTGCAAAAGTAGAAAGCACAGATACGGTAGAAAAGAAAACCAGAGGAGAGACAATTCAGTGTAGGCCCTGGTTCCTTAATGCTTGGAGCCCCTGCCCTCACTAAGACACCCATGGTCAAGGAAGTATCTGTGATGTGTCACATAAGAGAATGGAGGGCACAGTTTCATATTAACAGTCTCTTCAGCCACAGAATCGTGTACTTTTGTTGGAACTGTGAAGCCAGTGAGGGCACAAGAAATGACCCCTCAAGAAATGCAGAAAAGGAGGTCAAAGCTCAACCTACTTTCTAATTAAGTCTGTCAGTAAACTAAGTATGGAAAGCCTGTCCATACACACACATACTCACAAGACTTATAGTGTAACACAGTGAACAGCATAGTTAACAATGAGAAGCTGAGCCCAGGAAGGCGCCCACGCTTACAGCTTGTACTCACTATGTCACTAGAAGTCCTAGCTAGAGTAATTAGCCCAGACAAAGAAATAAAATGCTCCCAAACTGGAAATGAAGAAGTTAAGGAGTATTTCTTTCCCCATGACATGACAGTAAAGTTAGAAAATGCTGAAGAGCCCAGAAAAGTGAAATTAGGAGTAATACATCAAGTATAATGTTTTCAAATTAAAAAAAAATCAGCAAAGAAAAAAATCAATTGTACTTCCACATACTAGTAACCAATGATCAGAAAATTAAGAGAACTGTTTCACTGTCAGTAACATCAAAAAGAATTAAATAAAGAGATGCCCATGAACATACGAGAAGCCTACAAAACTCCAAATAGACTGGACCAGAAAAGAAATTCCTCCTGACACATAATAATAAAAACACCAAATGTATTAAACAAAGAAAGAATTTTAAAAGCAGTAAGGAAAAAAGGTCAAGTAACATATAAAGGCAGATCTATCAGAATTACAGCAGACTTCTCACCAGAAACTATGAGATCTAGAAGATCCTGGGCAGATGTCATATAGACCCTACAAGAACACAAATGCCAGCCCAGGCTACTATACCCAGCAAAACTCTCAATTACCATATATGGAGAAAACAAGATATTCCATGACAAAACAAAATTTATACAATATCTTTCCACAAATCCAGCCCTACAAAGGATAATAGATGGAAAACATCAACATAAGGAGCAAAACTATACCCTAGAAGAAGCAAGAAAGTAATCTTTCAACAAATCCACACAAACCTAATTCCACCTCTTACAACAAAAACAACAGGAAGTGACAATTACTTTTTCTTAATATATTAACATGAAAATTAGTATTACCAACATATCCTAATCGATTGAAATCCAATAATATGAGGAATTAGAAATTTTTTGATTGTCATCCAATGGTCTCTCTCATTTGGTAAATGGAGAAATAGGTCCAACATTGTACAATCTATATACACTTTCAGCTTGTTTGTTTGTGTCAGTGTCTGGCTGTGTACAACATAAGGGTCTTGAAATCTTGCTTCTCCTATCTCAGCCTCTCTATTAGTAGTATTGTTTATTTCATGTTTTTACACTATATTATGGTTTTCAGAACAGCTTATATATTTCAAAAGTATTTACATACCCAAAAGAAACATAAACCATTAACTAGGGAGATTGCTTGTAAGAGAACAACAAAGAGTGAGACTGAATGCTTTGCTTGACATTTGTAACTCTTGTATTAAGTTTGAAGAAGAGGACTTTTTAAGTTACTCTTTCTCTGGGATGAATTCTTTTCCAAATTATCACAGCTAATGAACCAAATTCTTATCCTCACTAAATGTCTGTGCCACCCTCCAAGCAGAACCATTGTTCATTGAAACAGTTGGTGAATGACTTTATGGATAGACCATCTTAATCCCCACACCATTTCTTAAATGAATGTAACCTGTTCTCTGTGGGCTGAGAATAAAGTCAGTCACTCAAGTCAAATTGCTTTGACCACAGCAGGAAGTCTGTATCCAAAAATCAAGCCTACAATTCATTTCTTGGTGCAGCAGAACAATCAACTCTCAGCTTAGCTATGATGGAGGTAAAATCCCTTGGTGATGTGAGGGTCATTGAAGTACAGTCTTATTACAATGAAATCCAATGTCTAAAAATTGTTCTTATTTTGGACTTGTACCGCAGTAAGAGCCAAGATTTTAAACTCTACTAAATACAAAACAAAAAAACAATCAAAAAGACTTTATATATTTATGTTCATTTAAGAAAATACTAGTAGTGATGTATTATTTTGAAGTATACAGTTAATATGTTTGAGTTATTTAAAATTTATATTGAGAAAAATGTATTTTCACTATTGCTGTAGATAATTTAAGTCTACATAAGACTTAAATTGATTGTTGTTTTATATCAAACAACTTTTATAATACTTTTTTTATTGTTATAATATTTTATAAATTTTAAGGAACATGACAAAAAAGGTATTGTAGGTATTTAAGGGGGGTCTCTGGGAGGAATGGGGTTACAAAAGGGAAACAAGAATGTGATTTAATTCTATTTACTTAAAATATTTTTTAAATGTTAAGAAATTCAGATAAATTCAAATCATGTAACTTTTCTCATCATAATGCAATAAAAGTTTAAAAAAAATAAAGTTGTAAAAATGAAAAAAAAAAAAGAAGAAAAAGAAAATGGAGAGGCTTAGCTGGTACCTATACAGAACATTCCTCCCTCTCCTTGATAATGTCTTTAAGATGGAAAAGTACCCTGTGGGCTACCAAAAGATAAATGTAAACACAACCTCAGCTATAACATCTTAGATTTGTAATCTTTTCTGTCTAGGGAAATGGTGGCATAAAGAGTAACTGTCTCATATTTGATATGACTTAAGTCACAGTCTTCAAGATGAAACCCATACCTGATACTACTTGGGTGACTAAGAATCAGAGACCATATAGCCCAGAGACTTATGGTGAAACTAAACAATACTGGAGTAAAACAACAACAACAAGCAATAAAATGACTCATAATAATATTCTGTTACACTTAGGAGAGGCTTTCTCCTGCAGTGGAGTGGAACAAATAAATACAGAGACCCACAGCCAGACATTTTAAATGAGAGAGAGACAGAGAGAGAGAGAGAGAGAGAGAGAGAGAGAGAAAGAGAGAGAGAGAGAGGGAGGGAGGGAGGGAGGGAGGGAGGGAGGGAGGGAGGGAGAGAGAGACAGAGAGACAGAGAGACAGAGAGACAGAGAGAGACAGAGAGACAGAGAGAGACAGAGAGACAGAAACAGACATGGAGATGGAGACAGAGACGGAGAGAGATGGAAAGAGATAAGAGGACTTTAAACACACATCTCTAAGTGGGATGACTGCCTACATCAGATCCCTCACTTCAAAGTTCAAGGAAAGTCACAGAAGAGGATGAAGAAAGACTCAAAAACTAGAGGGGACAGAGAACACCAAAAAAACAAGGCCTTATAAATCAAATAAATCAAATGAGCAAAATTCATATTAACTCTTAGATACTGAAGGAGCAAGCCTAGAGCTTTCATAAGTCTGCACCAGCTCCTCTATGTATGAGTTCCACTTTTCTACTTTTAAGTATGTATTTTTATGGGACTCCTGAGTGTGTGAACAGGTAGATCTCTAACTCTTTTGTTTTCTCTTGGAGATTTATTCTTGTGTTGATTTACCTTGTCCAGCTACCATGTTAAAAAAAAAAAAACCCTACTATGAATAATGGGAGAAGGGGGAGAAAATAAAGCCTAGTTTCAGATCTGTGGTCATGAAAAAAAAGAATTAAATATTAAAAATAAACTCAGCCAAAGGGGCAGAAGATCTGGGTTTGCAAAACTGTCAACAAAGGAAAGACACTGCAGAGACACATGCTGTGTTCACTGATTACCCAGAATATTGTTATAATTGATTGTTATACTAATCAAAGTCACTGATGGACTGTATAAAATTGCTATTAAATTCCTAATTGTATTCTCCACTGGAGCTGGTGGGGGGAACCCATGTTCATACTGAAATATGATGGCCTTCGAAGAGTCAACATAGTTCTTAAGTTTTAGATTTATGTATTTAACTGTATGCTTATGAGTGTTTTGTTCATATATAGATCTGTTTACCACTGTGTTGTGGATGTTTGTGAGCTAACAGCTGGACCCACAGACCAAATGGCACAGAAGCAACTACTTGAAAGCAGCTGTGAGCACTCTAGGAAGAAGCTCAAAGGACAGAGAAGGTGAGTGACTGTGCTTCATCAGAGTGATTCCATAGGAGAGACATGCTCACCTCAGCCAGGTAGATCAGCCTCAGCACCCAGGAGAGAAGGCTGCTCTGAGTTCCCTGCAGGAAATTCCCAAGCCAGTGTGTGAGGAAAGTGTACTGCATATGGGGTCTGTCATACTTAGCAGTGGGTGTCATTAGCTGTGGCTCATCCCACACAGACAAGCACTGAGCATCTCAAGTTATTTACCTGGAATAACCCTCAGGTTGAATGGCACCAAGGAATCTTCACCCAAACTTAATATCTCTCCTGTATATTCACTCACCTGATGTTCCACTTCACACACACACACACACACACACACACACACACACACACACACACACCTTAACAAACATACAGTTCATAGCCAAAAGCACAGTAAAAAAAAAGAAGTGATTCTCACACATTCTGTCAAGGATTTGTACATTTCTTATGCAGAAGCCTGTTCTACAACAGAAAGAAAAAGGTTCATTCATTTTTGACTCATGTATATGAATGTTTTATCTGTGTGTGACTACATTATGTATGTGCAGTGCCCATGATGTCCAGAAGCTTGAATCTAATTCCCTAGAACCACAGGTACAGAGAGTTTTTATCAGCCAGACATTGTGGCACATGTTTTTAACCCCAGCACTCTAGAGGCGCAGGCAGGGAATCTCTGATTTCGAGGCCACCCTGGTCTACAGAGCAAGTTCCAGAACAGCCGGGGCTACACAGAGAAGCCAAACAAAAGAGAAGAAAAACTGAGGATGGGAGTTCTTGTGTGAGTGCTGGGAATCCAATCTGTGTACCCCAAAAGAGCAGCAGGTTCTCTTAACCAATGGACATCTCTTCAGGCCAGAGAAGATAATGTAATTTGAAAAAAGCTTTTGATTTCAGAATTTTCTAGAAGGTCTGAGTGAGATTCTCGTGTCACAGAGCTAAGGGGAAAAGCTCAACCTTCCTTATTCACAAGATACTAATTGTCTTCAATAGAGACAGAGAGAGAGTGTGTGTGTGTGAAGGGGCGGTGACTATGAAGCATGGGGGAGGAGTGACAGTGGCAAGCAACTGAACAGGAAAGAACATGAACACTTACCAGGGGATGATGACAAAGAAGGGGCCAAGAAGGAATCTGAGATGTAAAAGAAAGGAGGAAGTGAGGGAGAGGCCTGAGGGAGACTGAGAGCGTATCTTAAGCTAGAAGACAAACAGGAAATGACTACAGCCAATATTGAGGGTCACCACCTACTTTGGTGAGCTCATGTTAAGTGAGGACTGCCCAGAAGTGACACTGTATGACATGTGCATGGACATAGCACTGGGTGGGGCCTGGCCTGGTATAAATTTCTCTCACTCTGGTGGCAGGCCTGAGCAGATCAAGGTGAAGGCACCAACTTTATTCTCTGTTTCTTCACTCTGTTCCCAAGGGACTCTGAAGACCCAGCTGCTGGTGAGTGAGATGAAGGGACCTCAGAGTGTGGGAGCCCTACAAAACAGTCACCACTTCCAAGAACCATGGAGAGACATAGACCTTGGTCCCTGGGAGGGATGATTGGAGCATCAGGGCCCTGGAGGGAATTCCCTGAGACCAATAGGAAAAGGTGGGCTAGGCACCTGCATGGCTGGAGCAAGGAAAGTCCTGAATTCACAGCCTGGATTTTCTTCGGGATTCTCTGAGCTGTGTCCTCTGCCTGATGGGGTGGGGGTGTGTGGGTGGTACTGTCAAAGTCTCCATTCTCTCTGCAGCTCCAGTCACATCATAGGCAGCAGGGTCTCAGGACGGACCATGGTAAAGGGAGCAACCAGCAAGAGCAATCATTCCCTGAATCGGAGCCTTTTACTTCTGCTGAGCTATCTGGGGAAAACACTGGCAGATGGTGAGTTCTCAGGGTCTACATGGGGAGGGTGTGGGAGGAGCTACATGGATGACTAGCCCAGGAGGCAGAAGGAGCATCTGGTGATGTCCTCAGCACCACTGGGGTCTGCAGGAAGCCTAAACCAGTCACCAGACTAGATATGCTGGGTAGTGCGAGAACCCACCAGGGGTCCTTCTCTGAGAGCTGCCCAGAACCTAAGGCAGGCTATGCTCTGGAGACTACCTTCTTCTAGGATTCCTCTCAAGCCTCATTCGTGGTCCTCTTTGTCATTGAGCTTTCTTTCTCAGCTTCCTGTGGTACTTCTCCAGCAGGTCACAACAGATACTTGGACAAGGTAGTCACACCACCCACTTTCTCACTTTTACTCCCTACCCTCCTTTTTTTTTCATTTCCTTCTTTTGTTTCACTGTTTTGTTTTAAGGCAAGGCTTTACTCTAACACTCACCCTATAGAATCAGAAACAATCCCTTGTCTCTCTTGGTCTACCAAATGCTGGGATTACAGGTGTGTGCCACCAGGCTCAGCGTCAATGTGACTCTTCAGCCACCAGCCTGCTCAGCCACCTTCCCTGCCTATCTAGCCTTCTGCACTTGTCCATCCACGAAATGTCTTTTAGACCCCTCATCCACCAGACGGTTATTTGTGATCCTGCCTGAAGACGCCTCACTTAGGGGCTGAAACTCCTTGTCCTCTGGAGGACCCTGGCAATGGTTCTGGGTGGAGACCTATGGAAACTTCTGTCTTTGATCCCAGGCCCATGTAATCTACCTCTTGGCTAGATAGCATCAGATGATGGTGTTCATATAGGCAGGAGTGGCTTCTTTTGTTCTGTCAATGGCAGACACTAAATTTTTATTCAATCTGGTGGGCCTCATTGTATTTCTAGTTCTACATCAACTACTCAACTCTGTGTTTGGTGTGACAGCAGCAGAAGGCAACAAGCTGATGACCGAGCAGCAGATTTGTCCTGTAACCCAGATCAGGGCAATTCCCATGGAGCAGTATTGGTGCCCATCCCCCAGAGTGTCCTCAAGAGCACTGTGAAAGCTGCATCTTTCATAGACAGCACTGGATTCTGTCTTGCCTGGGATTCTGGGTCAGTTAGAAATGGCAGGAGGAGGTCCTGGGTTTAAGGCCTCTTCATCTCTCCATGGCTGCCCAATGAATTACTTGGATCACATGGGACACAGAGGGCTCTCCTTAAAGCCTGAAGTACTTGCCAAAGGAGAGGTGGCACCTTTCTTGAGAACTGATTTCAGTCATTTTCTCTAGATGAAATAAGATTTACTATCTGGAGAATACTACATGCTCTGTCGGTCAAGAGTCCTTGTCCCTTCTTCCTAGAGAGCTCTCAACACACAAGTGACCTGTTGTTTTTTGCAGTAATATCTTACTTCTATATGCCTTGTCTGACTGTGATCTGTCCATCTAATAACCTAGTGGGAAGCAGCTCACCCCACGATGCCTTCCTGAGACTTGATGGGACTTCCAATGTCCCCAAACCAGCTGCCACTCTGTCCCAGAACCCATTACCATGCCAGGAGTAAGGCTGGCTTCTACCCAAGCATGGTAATTAATTCTCCAACTATAAACTGTCATGAACTCTAACCAGGACCATTTCCTAGTTTTGACTCCTCTGGCTGATAGGTTGTTCTGGTCACAGAACATTAGAGGGAGGTCCAGCTTTGTTCTCCATGGATGCATTATCTCTGGCTGCTTTCAATCTACAAGAACAGGGACGAGCAGGTATAACTGAGACTGCCTAACCTGCAAAGACTTGAATCTTGACATAATTGTTGTATTAGTTATTTTCTGTTGCTACAATGAAACACCAGAACCAAAGTACCATAGAGAAGGAAGGTGTTTGTGGGCAGATAGCGTCAAAGGGAGAAGAGTCCATCACCATCACATCAGGGAGCATGGCAGCAGACAGGCATGATGGCTGGAACAGAGAGCTGAGAGCTTACATTATAAACCTCAACCAAGATGCAGAGTTGGATAAACGGGAATTGGATAGTTTTTCTTTTTCTTTTTGTTTTTTGTTTTCTTTTGGTTTCAGAGCCACATCCCTAGTGATTCACTTCCTCAAGCAAGATTACACCTCCTAAACCTATCTAAACAGCTGCCACCAACTGGGTAGTCAAAGACCTGAGCCTATGCAGGAGACTCTCCTTTATTTTTATTTATCTTCTTATGAATTATTTTATTCGTTTACATTTGAAGTGATATCCCCTTTCCCATTTACCTCTCCACACACCCCTCATCCCATCCCCCCTCTCTCCCTCCCCCTTTGTCTCTATGAGGGTGCTCCTCCACCCACTCATCCACTCCTGCCTCACTGCTCTAGCATCCCCCTATGCTGGGGCATCAAGCCTTCTCAGGACCAGGGACTCCCCTTCCCACTGATGACATAAGTACATTCTCTGCTCTATGTGTATCTGGAGCCATGGCTCCCTCCATGTATACTCTTTGGTTGGTGGTTTAGTGCCTTGGAGCTCTGGGTGGTCCAATTAGTTGAAATTGTTCTTCCTATGGGATTGCAATCCGCTTCAGCCCCCTCAGCCCTTCCCTTAGCACTTAGTTGGGTCCATGGGCTCAGTCTGATGTTGCCTATGAATATCTGTGCCCATATTTGTCAGGTGTTGGTAGAACCTCTCAGGGAACAGTCATACCAGGCTCCTGACAGCAAGCGCTTCTGGGCCTCAGCAATAGTGTAGGTGTTTGGTGTCTGCAGATGGGATGGAACCCTAGGCAGGTGTTCTGATGGCCCTTCCTTCTGTGCCTGTCCTATTTTTTGTCTCTGTCTTTCCATTTGACAGGAATATTTCTGGGTTAAAATTTCTGAGATGTGTGGGTGGCTCTATCCCTCAACAGGGGGCCATGCCTGTCTACTGGAGATGGTCTCTACAGGTTGTCTCTCCCCTTTGTTGGGTATTTTGGCTAATGTCATCCCCATTGGGTTCTGGGAGCCTCTCGCTTCCCTGGAGTCTGGGACTCTCTAGTGGTTACCCCCAGTTCCTCATTCCTCACTGTTATGTGTTTCTATTCAATTTAATGACACTCTGTACTTCTCTCCTGTCCCTTCCATTGCCTGACCTTGCCTCCTTTTCTCCTCCCCCTCCTCCCTCCGTCCCATGCCCCTCCCTCCCTCCATCTCCTGTGATTGTTTTGTTCCCTGTTCTTTGTAGGACTGAAGCAACTATACTTTGGTCTTCCTTCTTAAGCTCTGAGAGTCTCCTTTAAACTACCACTCTAGACATTCACATTCACAGTAACATTGAGGAGTTGTTCCTGAGTGACAGGGCACTAATGAAGTGAGATAGAAAGAATCACTGCACTTGCTGTGGAGATGAGTGGTCTCTACTTGTTAGGACCTGATTGATCCTCCTGGGAAGTCAATCTGGGTCTTTCAGGTGGTTCACTTTTAAATTGTTTGAGATATATTTTTATTTTATGTGCATACTATCTTAACTTCATTATACATATGTACCATGTGTGTGCTTGGTGCCCTTGGAAACCACAATAGGGCATAGGATCCACCCTAAAATGCAGTTACAGGAAGTTGTGAATTACCATGTGGTTTCTGGGAATGAATCTAGATCTTCTGCAACAGCAACAAGCGCCTATGCTCTGTGCCATCCCTCTAGTCTCAGTTTTACATGGGTGACACAGGAGCCTTGGCCAGGCAGCTTTCAGACTCCTGTTCTTCTGTAGAGGACTTTCCCCATTACACTTCCTGGTGCTTCTTCTCTCCCCAAACTATACCTTTTGTATCGTTCCTTTCTCAGCTTGCTACTTTTCATTATAGATCTGCATAAGAGTAATCACTAACACCTATATGACAGTCAATACCAAGATGTCTTGAAATATCTTCTACCAAAGCCATTAATCCTAAACTCTTCAATTTAGTTGTAGGCAGTTTTTCCCCCCTGGGGGAGGGGAGGGCAAAGCCCAAAAGCAAAGACATTCCTCAAAAAATATTATAAAGACATTTTCTAGGACACTTTCCCTCTGAAACCAATTATACCAGGCTATCTATCTATCTATCTATCTATCTATCTATCTATCTATCTAATCTATTAAATATAGATTACCAGGCTAATCTATATTTCTCTAGGCACCACTGTCTTCCATGGTCTTGCACCTATGGCCCATTATGCTCTGTAGCCCGCACGGTCGTCTCGCCAGGAAGAAGACACGCGGACACTAGGTTCCTTCTGCAGCAACTGTTTATTGTCTCCATCCATAGGGAAAAAGGGGTCGAACCCAAAATCCGCACTGCTTATATACACCACAGTGCGGCGTATCTGCCCACAGCGTGGTGTCTGCTCATGATTGGCTGTTCGCTCATTACCCTACGTAACGCCTCGGGATGGGCTGTGACATGGCGTCCTTTTCACTCCATGCACATGCGCAAACAGTTCTCTACGCACATG
>NW_022196902.1:19432-22495 GCF_008632895.1 Mastomys coucha | reverse complement strand
CGCTCATTACCCTACGTAACGCCTCGGGATGGGCCGTGACATGGCGTCCTTTTCACTCCATGCACATGTGCAAACAGTTCTCTACACACATGCGCAAACAGTTGTCTACTAGGAGTTAACAGCGGAAGTAGGTGCCATCCTGCCATGGCGAATGCCTCTCAAGATTCACGGCTCCCCACAATGCTCTGCTAATACAAAGTTCAAAAGTCCACATTTTGCCCACAAGCAGGTTGGTCAGGCTTGTCACAGCAATACCCCACTCCCAGGTACCAACTTTTATCTTGGTTAGTGTGGTGGTTTGAATATGCTTGGCCTAGGGAGTGGCACTATTAGGAGGTTTGGCCTTGTTGGAGCAGGTGTGGCCTGGTTGGAGGAAGTGTCTCACTGTGGAGGTGGGCTTTGAGACCCTTCTCCTAGATGCCTTAGGACAGTCTGCTCCTGGCTTCCCTTAGATGAAGGTGTAGAACTCTCAGCTCCTCCTGCACCATGCCGGCTTGGATGCTGCCATACTCCCTCTTTGATGATAATGGACTGAATGTCTGAACCTGTAAGCTTGCCACAATTAGAAGTACTTTATAAGAGTTGTCTTATTGGACATTGTCATGGTGTCTATTGACAGCAGTAAAACCCTAAATAAGACAGTGTCCTAACTGGGACTTGTTTACCTTTTCAGAGGTTAAGCTCTTTTACCTAGGATGGGGAACAAGGCAGCAACACAGAGAGATATGATAGCTGAGAGTTCTACATCCCTACCTAAAGACCACAAGAAGACAGAGACTCTGGGTTGCAAACTGGTTTTTCAAACTTCAGGCTAGCTCCAGTGACCCACTTCCTCTGATTTGGCTACAATTACTCCAACAAAGCCACACTAATCATTTCATTACACATTTCTGTTGACATGTGTACTTCTCTGAGTCTTTTTACACAAACAGAGGATAGTAAATATGCACAGGTTCACTAGATCTGGCCTGCTTCCTTGAACAGTCTGCTTAACAGGGTAGCTCTAGGGTCCTGTGTCCTCTTTGGCTGTTAGTGAAAGTCTGGAAAATCAGAAGCCATAATGTGCTGAGAAACAAAGAAGGGGAGAGAGATTGGGGCTTCATCAGGTCACACAGACAGGCAGAGATCTCTCCCTGAGAATGGATCAGGTGTGTGGCTTAACTCTGGAGAACCTGAGATCTGATGTGTTCCAGTGGGAACACAGATGAGCACTGAGCTCACAGCTGGCAGCTCCCTTTCCATGCCATTACTCCAGGATCTTTCCTGAACACAAGGCTCCATGTTGAATTTAACATGTGTTCTATGATGCCTCCCTTTCCCCTTTGTGTTCAGCTAGATTTTCATCCCCAAGGACATGGATGCTATCTGATATATTTTATACTTCAGTACTTGATAATAGTCACTAAAAACACTTGCAAGATAAATCTCCCTGGTGACAAATGTGCATCTGATGAGTCCTAAAAACCTAAGACAGTTAAAGATGGCCAGAATTAAGGAATTAAGGATCCAGAAGCTAGCTGGTGGACCTCTTGATTAGAGGCTTCTCTTCCTAACCCTTTCCTGTCAGAGGATCTGAGTGTTAGAAACCCATGACTCCTCTGGACCCTACCCTTGCTCCCACTTTGGACCTCACTTGCATGTTTCTATCATAGGTACAGACTCTCTAAGTTGCAACATCACTGTTGAGTATCGTACTCTACGTGGACAGTGCTCAGTGAATGGAGAGCTTCTCCTTCATTTTGGTGGTGAAAAACATAAGAGAAATGCCACTAAGCTGTGTCCTCATTTGTCCCAAAGCCTGAGAGATATTTCAGAAGGGATGTGGGACCTGCAATCAGGTAAGTAGGAAACAGAATGCAAAGGTAGACATGATAAATGAGAAAGCGGAAGAGCAGAGCACACGAAGGATTGGGGCTGCTGAATTATTTGCATATAAGAGCTGAATATTTTTCCCTGCCTGGAATTACATGGTATATATTGTGTAAGCAATGACAAGCCAGGGAGAAACAATTACAAGTCCTAAGTGTGCAAAGAAAGACTGGACCATTGGGGGGGGGGGAGGTTGGTGATGGTTCTATAAAGGGTAGAAGATGATGTTGTATGTCATTTTCAGGTAATGGTACCTTACATGTCACCATAAAATCTCAATATGATCAAGGAAAATTCATTGAAGGATGTTTGACCATCAGCACTGATGAACACAATTGCCTCAACTATTATCAATTAAATATGAGCCAGGGAAGGATTCATTCTAATGCTAGTGGTGCCATGGAGGAATGGAAGAATAACAAGAAACTAGAACAAGGTCTCAGGAATGCCCTCATGGGAGATTTCAGTCGCTGCCTCAAGAAATTGTTGCCACACTCCAGAGAAATGCCAAGTAAGTACTTAGGAAGCATTCACAGGGAATGGCATAGTGGGAAAGGCATAGTGGTTCTCTTGAAAAGTCTGATGACTTCCAGATATGGATGTCAGCATGTGTGCATAATGGAAAACTTGATCAACTGGGTGAGTGATTCATTGGTGGTCTTTGGGTCTATAGAGCCAGTGATGACTACAGGGATTTCTCTTTCCCATCTCATCACCCAGTGTTTCTCATTCCCTGTTAAGCAGTGGTCCAGACTCTACATGGCCTGCTAATGAGCCCCAAGTCTGTGAACATCACTGTAAAAGTCCAGCCTTTTCTTCTCAGGTATAGCTGCCCTTCCACCAGCTCCAACCTCACTTTGGAAGGCTTCATTATCTTTCCCTGGCACAATTGAATACCATCAATGATGTCAACTACCATAAAGTTCTAACCACAGTAAAATATGGCACATATTTTTTATAGTTTAATAGACATGTGCTTTCTTTGGGAGTAAAATAAGCACGGTAAGGAGATCTTACACATACATCCTACTCATCTTTCTCTCCAGGGTCTGGGGAAAACATTATCCAATGAATTCCTTGGGCTGCCCAGAGAGAAGGAGTTGATGATGGAGGTTTTGTTTTGTTTGTTTTGTTTTGTTTTGTTTTGTTTGCTATATCCATAGTTTTTCTGATTTTTTAAGGATCAACAATAAA
>NW_022196902.1:0-18913 GCF_008632895.1 Mastomys coucha | reverse complement strand
GGCCAGCCCTTAGGACAAAATGATCAGAATGAGCAGACTACTCAAGGAGTTGGCACTGTGGGGCAGTCTTGTAGTCCCAGCACTCAGGAGGCTGATGCAGGAGGATCACCAAGTTCAAGGTCAGCCTGGGTGGCATAGTCATGTATTGTCATAAGATCAAAGAAAAGAACAAAATCCATTTGTTTAACTTGGTCACTTCTCTTAGCCACAATGTAGTGCATGTAAAACTATAATTTCAATGTCTCTGTCCTCTGAAGTTGAAGTCACCTGTGTCTATGCAGGTAAAGTGAGCTAAGTGCTCACCACTGACATTGTTAGATTTGCCAAATACAGTCTAGAGTCAAAATACAGACTTGGGATGAAGATTGCCAATCTGTTAATTATTTAATGTTATAACATTTTTTTCTTATAAGCAAAGTTTGATACATTTTTTGTTAGGTGAAATATCAGATATTTAAGTCAATATAATTATTTTTGGCTAACACATTGCATAAAAATTTTTAACTCTAATGATATATTTTGTCAGACTTACAATTCTTGTTCATGGAAAGGTGAAACAGGAGGATTGCTACAAGAGTTCAAGCGTGTAGTGGAGTATATAATACGATCAAGACCAGCTTGGGGAATAAAGTGAATCTTTTCCCACAAGGAACAAAGACATGAAAGAAAAAGACCAGCAAAGACAGAAACACTGCTATATTTTGCTAATCTTTCATATTGGCTGATTTTTCAAGTTTCCTGTTTTTATTTTTTTATTCACAGTCTTTGTTTCACTACACTTACAACTTGAGAAACATCTGAACTATTATCATATGAGAGCTTAGAGTGTTGAAAGATCTAGAAGGAAAAAATGAAAGAGAAAAGAATTGGATAACTGAGTTGCATGGTCTGTGATGTTGGGGAGTGTCTGAGAAAAGAAGTAGAGTGGGGTGCTGCAGCTGATGCCCAGGAGCACCCAGTAATCCACTCCTTTTTTTCCTAGGTGCTCTCTGCTGCCCCTCTTCCTCTGCAGTCCTCATCTCCAGCTATAATTGGGTGACTCTTCAACATATTCCTGTGTCTTCTCCAGCAAAGGAAACATATTTCTGATGACATCTCAGAAATCTGTGCTGTTGACTTCAGACCAGACTGGTGGGAACCCATGAGACTGGTGGCTGTCAGAGCCTCATGCACCAGGGCATCAGAGTGCACTAGGCTGTTGCCTTAGGGACTTTCTCTTACTCTGTTCCTTTTTCTTTCTCACTCTTACATGATAGCATTGTGGGGATCAAGCTGGGAGTGGCTCTAAATTACTCCTCAGTGTAAAAAACAGGACTTGCACTGGGTGACTCTGTTTTACAGTCAGCAGTTGGCTCCCTTCTGAGTGCAATGCAGATGTTGGGTAACATGACACCTCATTTTCTACACAGACACATGTCAGCCCAGAACCATCCATGATAGAAAGGCTGATAATTACTTTAATCCCCAAAGTAAAAATATGTCACCTGTACTCTTATCAAGATAGGTTGGAAGCAGTGAGCATATGTGCATATCAAACAATATCAGAGAAACAACTCTAAGGATTTATCTCACCTTCCCCATGACTTCTGAAGAGGCCACCTAACCTTGCTATGGTCATGGTCCCCACAAACTTGCCATCTGTCTGTTTGTGTGTCAAGGAATGTGCAGGCAGAGAACTCCTGACCATCTTAAGGCTTCAGCTCCGTCCACACAGCTAACGCCTCCTACTTTAATCACTGTCTGACAGTTCATCTGCTGCTCCATGCAATGTGGGTCTGCCTCTCACCTGCTGGATCCTGGGATGTTGCACCTCACCTCTGCAGTTCACTCAGTCCTGAGGTCTGGTGCAGCCCTGCAGCCCTGCAGCTCTCCACTAGCTTCCTTGACAGCTCCTCTACCCACCTGCACTGAGTCTGTCTCTGCCTCTACTCTGGTCTTTGTGAACTCTACTGGCAACTCTTTCACTCTTTAATGTCATTCTGTGATCTAAGTACATATGATAACTGTGTGATGTATAATGTGTAATCTGAGAGTTTATATAGTATTTCAGACTAGAGTAAAAGAGCAAGGGACTGGCCAGTCATCAAAGGTAATTAGGACTACATGTCAATTCAAGTCAGTGAATTGGATGGAGCTGGATAATTTAGACATATATGTGAGCACCTGACTTCCTGGGATAGTTCACTGACTCAGGATTTCACTCACAATATTATAATCGTCTAGTGAGTAAACTGTCCAGTGGCAGTGAAATCAGAAATACACACTGGTTTTAAACAAATGAAATGTTGAAAGAAATTCACCATCCCCACCAAACCCTGGTCAACAGAGATTAAGCTTGGCCCAGTGCCTGTTTCACACCACAGTGTAACCTCACACTGTTAAGGGCGAGATCTGAACAGTGTGTTAAGAACAGGGGAGCCTTCTGTCCAGCTTCTCAGGAGCAGCGGGTTAGAAAAAAATAAATAATAAAGCAGAAAGGAAGGGAGCAAACCTCAGATCACACATCGATGATTGTTAATGTATACGATGGGTATATCGCTATACTATACTACGAACTTATACTGTTCGAGAGAAAACTAAGAAAAATGTTAACGTCCATAAGAAAGATGAATAACAGACTAAGGAAAAGCTAAATCCTCAGAAGGTGATGCCTCTAGGGACACACAGGACCACAGAGCCTGATTATGAACACGTGACAATAACAGTCCTAGACTAGTCGGCACTGCCATGCCAGGAACTACTGGGCGCATGGTATAGACATAGAAATGTTACATTCAGCAACTGAAAATTATATATACATTTTGGTAAGGAACAAGCAACAACGAGACAGCTCTGTCATATAATGCTTGCCCCTTACAAGCATGAGCACCTGAGTTCCCTCCTCAGAACCCATGCACACTGTGCTGGCACATTCTTGTAATCCCAGGGCAGGAGACAGTGAGAGAGAAGTGCATCTCTATGGCTCCATCATCAGCCAGAGTAGTTGAATTGGTGAGTTCCAGGACAGACTGCCTCAAAACACAGTGTGCATGGCATCCTGAGGAGTGACATCCAAAGGTAACGCATAGTAGTCTCCATACGTATGAGTATATTAACGAGCATGCACACATGTGTATATATACACACGAAAAAATAGACACTGTGGACCCAAACACAGTTAGTGACTTCTCCAGAGGCAATATTCCTGAGAGGGAATGGGCATTTTTAATACTAGCTATGTGATATTACCTGGCCTTGTCTTCTGGGCCATTTTTATGTTCGTATTTTATTAGATAAGAGGGAAACTGCTCACATCTTCTTAGTTAATAGTTTTCATAGAACTATTGTTCTGACCTTTGTTTCCAGGAGTGAGTAGGATTCGCCTTCTAATTGTGTGAGGTATCATGAAGAGCTGAGTGAGACCCCAAGCAGTAGATTCTGGTTATTAAAAGTGAATATTTTGGTTTTATTTTAAAGGGAGGGATTCTTTGTGTCTGTAGTGTTGCCCTGAAAGTTGGGCAGATCATGTCATAGATAAATGATGCAGATGCCTTCCTTTGGGCTGTATTGCTGAGAATGGGGTATTGAGAGTCCTGTTCATGACTGCTGAGCTCTCATAGAGTCATAAAACCATAAAACTTAAGAAGGAATTGACCTACAATTTGGAGAGGGGGAGGGTGGTTGTTGCATGAGGTTGGAGGTCAGATTTTGACATCACTCAGAGGTCAAGTGTTCCTTGGTGCTGACAGATGTTTGGTGTGGATGGTAGTGATAGATAGCTCTACCACAACGCTATTTCCATCTCAGTGGCTTCTAATCTACAGGATATAAATCATACTGAAAGATTAAGTGAGACCAGCCAGAGACACCACAGAATTAAAACAAGGAATACGTTGTGAGCAGGAATAAAGAATTGTAACCCACAGTGATTAAATCAGCCTTTGGAGGTTTCAGGACAGGCAGGAGGTGTGACAATAGTGACTGAGGAGGACAAGAAATTCCAGAAATGTAGAAGTAACCTGACTTAAGGCTTCATAACCTGGCATAAGGGCCTCAGATTGAATCCTGCTGTAATTTAGGCTTCTTATTCTCCTGGAAGTAATAAAACCCTGAACACAGCAACCTCCGCATGTTTTGTGTTTTACAAGTGAGTTTAGATGTACAACGTTATCAAGTCTTCCATTGTCATTGGCTAATGTGCTTTTTCACATCCAGCCTCAATAACTTGGTTACATTGGTCATATAATGCTGATATTTCCTTTTTTCTTCACAAATTTGAACTGTGCAATGTGTTAGATTTGCTTGCATCTCAAGAATTAAAGGAAATTTGAACTAAGCTTGCATATTCTCTTGCTTCCTTATTAGCTAACCTTAGTTAAACACTTTGGGGGAGGGACATTATCATGTAAACATTCCCACATAGCATCTACCTCAAGGTGGAAAACAGATACATCAGATAAAATACTGAGGGTACAGCTGTGCCTAGCCACAAACCAGTACTCATACACACATAATAAGTGCACTTTCTCTCTCTCAAAACATTTCACATGTGAACAGGAGTTCACAGAAAGACCTCAACCTACAAAACTTACTTGACTAAGTAGATCTTCAATGATGTGAGAAGCTGAATGCCATAGGTCTCAAGATATATTGTCTTGGGCCATCGTTAGCCTGCTTAGGGTCCACTTATTGCCTTCCTCCTTATATAACATAACATTCTAGTGGCTACGAGATACATCCTTATAGTTCATGAATAGACCTTCCAGATTTCCCTAACCCAATAGCTAAGGATTTTATTAGATAACGTCTGAGGCCCACAGTTGGAGTTTCCCAGCCTGGCTATAACCCATCTGCCTGATGTACCCACCTATGTACTACAAAGGTAATTGATTCATGACTTCCTTGTGTCTTTCTATTAAAAGTTCATAAATTGCTGCCAGGTAAAATGGAGGGTAACCTAAATCTGTGGTCACCCTGATAGACTGGCCATGGTCTTTCAAGTTGGTCTCCAGAAAAAAGTGTTTTTTACCCACTTAAGGGATAGTTTTCCCTTTTTACACATGGAAGCAAATCTCAGCACTGTAATAGAAAACATGAAGACCATATACCATTTTCATCAAAGTGCACCCTCAATAGGGACAAAGTGGAACATAGGGAACTCAGGCACAGAGCTCAAGTAGAACCTTAAAAGGAGGTGACAGTGAAGTCAAGGAACAAAGTGAAGCTTCTTAGGGTGACTTGGGTTAGAAAATAAAGCTCCTTTAGTATTGGCAGGAGATGTTTGAGGGGAGAAGGACAGCTTCTAATTGTTCCCCAAGTTCCTGTACAATGTTCTGCAGTAAGGGTGAGGGAAAGCCTACATCTAAGCAGCAAAAGGAGCATATGAGAGGACCCTGCAGGCTGAGGCTGAGGGGAAGGAGAAAAACAAAGGAGGTAAGAGGGTGGTGGACTGGAAACAAGTGTCAAGCAGAGGGAGGCTGGCTGCAAAGAAGCCTGAGTTTGAGCAGGGTTTGGTGGGAGGATCTGCTGGGGTGCACAGGGGAGGCCTCTCACACCTGAGGATCCTGTCACACAGCCAGGAAGGCTTAGCTATAAGGATCACAGAATCCTTGCCTGAATCATCATGGAAAGGTGTGATTGCAGATACAGATGGTGTGCCATCAGCAAGCCAGTTCTCTGAGTTTGAGAATGGGTTCTAAAGAAAAACTGTGTTACAAAGAAAATAAGTGTTTTCTGTAGGATAGTCTGAGCATCAAATGGAGCCAGTTTTTGGGAATACATCCTGTGGTGAGTTAGAAGGCACTATGGCCAACAGACAGAGTTGGCTCCACTTGAGATATAACCTTGAGCCTGAAAGTGTCCACTGGGCTGCCAGATCCAGTCTCTCTACCATTGCTCATGAACCATGGCTCCTTTCTGGGCATCCTAAGAGAAGAACTCTCCCGGAACACTGCACAGAAACTCAGTTTCACTGAAGAGATGAACTGAGCAGATGGATTGGCAGACTGACATCAAACATGTACTCTGGACACTTGCAATCTGAAACGGACCACAAGTCAGCTCTGAGGGTGTGCTGCTGAGTTTTATGTCAGTTGCTCACAAGATGGACTTGCTAGAGTGGAGGGAGCTTCTCCTGAAAAATAATGCTGTTATAGTATTGAATGGAAGGCGATCCTATAAGGCATTGACTAATTTAATAATTGATGTGGAAGGGCCCAGAAAATTGTTGGTCAGGCCCTCATTGGAATGGTGGTCCTGGGTTCTGTAAGAAAGCAGACTGAGTTCGCAAAGGAGAGCAAGGGAGTAAGCCGCACTCCTCTTCAGCCCTCTCCTGAACTTTGGCCTCTGTTTTAGTTTCTGCTTGAGGTCCTGTCCTGACTTGCTTCAGTGATAGATTATGACGTGGAAGTCTAAGCCAAATGAAACTTTGCATTCCCAACTTGCTTTTGTCATGGTGTTTCATCACAGCAATAGTAACCTCAACTAGAACAGAAATTGGTACAGGATTATCCCTCCCCTTGATGCACTGTCTTTCTACTGGAGATGGACTCTACAAGTTCCCTCTCCTCACCATTGGACATTTCATCAAAGGGGTCTCTCCCTTTGAGTTCCGGGGGCCTCTCACCTCCCAGGTCTCTGGTATATTCTAGAGGGCCCCTCCATGCAGACCCTAAGGGAACACAAATGCCAGTCCATGCTACTATGCCTGCAAAACTCTCAATCATCATAGCTAAGAAACCAAAATATTCCATGACAAAAGCCCTAACAGCACAGTTAACAGTGAGGCTGAAACCAGACAAGTGTGCACTCTCACAGCCTGTGCTCAGTATGGTACTAGCGGTCCTAGCTAATTGGGACTAAAACAAACTAAAATGCTTCCAGACTGGACATGCAGTAAACTTAGAAAGCACTGAACAGTCCAGCAAATGATCTTAGGAGTAACCAACTGAGTATAAACATATAGGATAAAATAACATCAGGAAGCATACAAAACTCTCAGTTGTCTTTGTACACACTAACAACTATGATGTGAAAATCAAATTCAGAGAACTGCTTCACTGTCAGCAAGAGCAAACATCTCAGCCAAGGGGTGAAAGATCTGAGATGGAGAACTGTAGAGACATGAAAGAGACTGCAAAGGTCACAAATATTCAGAAACAGACCTGTGGTCACTGATTGAAAGAACTAAAATATTCACACTAATCAAAATGACCTACAGAGTTTGTGTGATCTCTCTTAAAATCTCAATTGTATTCCCCATAGAGAAACAATGACAAGTATGCAAGCTCACACTGAAATATTAAAGCCTCCATATACTAAAAATATTTCTTAATTTTTATGTGTATTTATTTTATTGTATGTATATGAGTGTTTTGCTCATATGTGTGCCTGTGCCCCACATTGTTGTCTATGGTTGTCAGCCATCACGTGATTACTGGGTCTTGAAGCAGAGTCTTTTGCCAGAGCAAGTGTTCTTAATGGCTGAACCATCTCTTCAGCTGCATTCAAAATATTTTGAGAATGAACACAGTAGCAAAGGGACCATGAACAGAAGATCAGGTATTGTGTCACAGTGACAGAGACTGGGAAATAGCTCATTACCATCCAGTGCTGTGTCCTCAGCTTGGTCTCTTGTAGAATATATACAGCACTCTGACACTTCAGCAGCTGTAAAGTGAACTGGTTTATTTAAATGAACAATAGATGTTAACAGGCCAGGCATTTCTCCAAAATAATATATGAGCAGCCAACATGTCACTGATCACAAGGAAAATGCAAGCCAAAATCTTAAAGAGGGCTAGGCAGAAAACTCAGTGGGAAAGAACTTGCTGCTCAAGCCCAAGGACCTGAAGTGAGCTCTCCAGTACTCATGTAAAAGCCAAGCATGGTGGTATGTAACCCCAGCACTGTTGGGCAGAGACAGGTAAATTTTGGGAACTCAATGGAGTACAAATCTAGCTGAAATGCCAAAGTCCAGGTTCACTGAGAGATTATACCTTCAAAACAAAGGGGACAGAAATATTTTCATCTTTGTAAGGAATTGGAATCAGGGACTTGATCAACAACCTCAGTCTAGAAATAGTTTACACAGTGTGTGAGAATTAAAAAGAGAGAACTCTAATAAATTCTCAAAACTGTGTTGTCCTTTATGATATCAAGAGAATAGAAGGAGTGAGCTTTTAGAATTGTATCCTTGAACCAGAAAAATGAGAGTCTTGGCTACTAAGGAGTGTCTCAGAGTAAGAAAGCAGAGGTCAAAGACAGACCAAATGATGTAACAGTGGTGGATAAATGCATGTGACAGCTGTGGACAAATTATTTGGAAAGTCAGCAAAGAGGAACTCCCAAGAGAAAAGAAACCTCTTGGGAAATGCTTCCAGAGTGAGTTCTAGGACACATAGGATTCATACCTGGGTCTCTGGGCAGACATGATCACCAACACAGAGAGCTGAGGATAATAAAAGACCCTGTGACCTAAAGCAAGGTGCATGGAACCTTGGATCCACACACAAGGTTAATCTCTATCCTGTAAACACACACACACACACACACACACACACACACACACACACCTTTACAAATATACAGTTCACCTGCAAAACAGACTCAAAAAAAAAAGTGATCCACACCTGATCTGCCAGGGATCTGGACATTTCCCATGCACAAGCTTGATCTACAACAGAAGGAAAAAAATTCATTTATTTTTATCTCATTGCATGAGTGTTTTCTCTCTGTGTTTCCACACCATGTGTATGCAGTGTGTGCAGAGGGCAGAAGCCTGCCTGGAATCCCCTGGAGCAGCAGTCACAGAAGGTTGTGAGCCATTCTATGAGTGCTGGAAATAAGACCTGGGTCCCCCAAAAGGGCAGTGTGTGCTCTGAACTTCTGAGCATCACTTCAGGCCCCAGAAGCTGCTTCTAATTGGAAGGAATCTGTCATTGCAGAACTTTCCAGAAGGTCTTAGATTCCCTTCTCACAGAGCTTAGAAGAAAACAGCCAGCCTTCCTTCCCCAGGAGACCGGAATTGGCTGGGGCCGGGGAGGGGTTAGGGGTTGGGGCAAGAGCTGAGGGCAGAGAAAATGGGTGGGAGAAGGAGGAGTTGGAGATGGGACTAAGGAGAGTTGGGGAAGGGAGGCAGTGGGACAACAAATATTTGAGGGTACAAAAGACTTGGGGTGATAGAGAAGGGGCAAATGATGGAGGAGAAATGAGACAGAAGAGGGGAAGCGCAGTGGGAAGTAAGGAAGAGCTGCCTGGAGGTCTCAGAGGATCCCAGAAAGGATAGTCTAGAGGAGACTGGGGGTGTTTGTGAAGCTAGAGAAGAATCAGGGGAAGTGACTAGAGAGCAAAGATTTGGTGATCACAGGAACTCCTCTTGGCACTCATGCCTGTGGGCGTGGCCCCGCCACAGCTCAAGGAACCAACTTTATTCTTTCTTTGCCTTTTGTAACCCTCCTGGTTTGAGACCTGCCTCGGATAGCCACACCTCTCTGCCCATCTCCTGCTATTCGACATGCCTCCAACCTGGTTCCAGTTACATTCAAAAGCTCCACCCCCACAAAGTAACAAGGAAGTCTCTGATTGGACTATCACACTGACTTATTTTGGGGGAAGTGGTTTTTGCCCCAGATATTTTACCTGTTGGGGGAACAAAGGATGGGCATTAAATTCAAGATGGCTGAACAGTAAAGTCTGCTGTCTAATTTTTACCCTTCCACGTGGGTAGGTATTTCTGTGGCCACTGTCTCCTATCTCCTTCTGTCTCTTCCTATCTATTTCTAACTCCTATTTCCAGAAGAACCCTTTCTTTAATGTTGGTGCTGGAAGCCAACAGCCTTTCCTGACATTGTTGCCAAGAGCCCCTGAGGGAGCAACTGTTGGTGAGTGAGAGGAAGAAGGGCCCATGTATGCAGAGGTCAGAAGCCTGCCTGGAATCCCCTGGAGGGATTGAAAAGCCCTGAACAATGGGACTGTTCACAGTTGTAACAAGACCTGAATTCACAGCCAGGTGCTTGGAACTCTTGCTTCAGTCTGAGCTGGGGCCACAGCCTGGGACATGCTAAACTTCTCCATTCTCCCTACAGCCCCAGTTACCTCTGTCAGGAGGAATCATGGCCAAGACAGCAGCCACCAAGCACAATAATTCTCTAATTCAAAGGCTTTCAATTCTACTGAGCTGTGGATATGCCATGCTACTGGCTGGTGAGTTCCCAGGGCCTCCATGGAGCAGGGTTGGTACATGGCACAGGATGTGGCTTAAGTCAGGAAGTTCCCAGGCCTGGGGTACCAGAAGCTCTCCAGGGCGTGCGTCCCTTTCCTCAGTCCAGCACACAGAGACTGGAACCCTGGCTCTCCCAGTCCCAGGCTTCAGTGATTGAGGAAGTTAAGGGTGAAGTTACAGTGTGAGGGCAGGGCAGGAATGAAGAGCCCAGGGGGCAGAAGGAGCACCTGGTGATGCCCTCAGCACCATCTGGGTCTGTAGGAAGCCTAAAACCCAGTCACCAGGACTGGGTATGTATTTGACCTTTCTTCCCACCTTCCTATGGTACTTTTCCAGGAGATCACAACAGATGCTTCCAGGGACAAGGCAGCCACCACCACTCTCTGTCTTTACCCCCTCTATCCTTTTTTTTCTTAGTCATTTTTTCTTTCTTTTTATTGGATATTTTCTTTATTTACATTTCAAATTATATCTCCTTTCCTGTTTTCCCCTCTGGAAAAAAACAAAACAAAACACCCTGTTCCCTTCCCCCTCCGGCTCACCAACCCACACTCTCCTGATTCCTGGCCCTGGAATTCCCCTGCACTGGGGCATTATAAAACCTTCACAGGGCCAAGGGCCTCTCCTCACCTTGATGCTAGGTCATCCTCTGCTATACATATGCTGCTGGAGCCATGAATCTCACCATGTGTACTCTTTGGTTGGTGGTTTGGTCCCTGGGAGCTCTGAGGGTACTAGTTAGTTCATACTGTTGTTTGTCCTAAGGGGCTGCAAACCTCTTCAGCTCCTTGGGTCCTTTCTCTTGCTCCTTCAATGGGGACCTTGTGCTCAGTCCAATGGATGGCTGTGAGCCTCTACTTCTGTATTAGTCAGGCACTGTCAGAGCTTCTCAGGAGACACCTATATCAGGCTCCTGACAGCCAGTACTTGCTGGCATCCACAATAGTGCCTGGATTTGGTGATTGAATAAGGGAAGGATTCCCAGGTGGAGCAGTCTCTGGATTGTCATTCTTTCAGTCTCTGTTTCATACTTTGTGTCTGCAATTCCTTCCATGGGTATTTTGTTCCCCCTTCTAAGAAGTATCCACACTTTGGTTTTCCTTCTTCTTGACTTTCTTGTGGTTTGCGGATTGTATCTTGGGTATTCTGAGCTTCTGGGTTAATATCCACTTATCAGAGAGTGCATACCATGTGTATTCTTTTGTGATTGGGTTACTTCACTCAGGATGATATGCTCCAGATCCATCTATTTGCCTAAGAATTTCATAAAGCCATTGTTTTTAATAGTTGAGTAGTACTCCACTGTGTAGATGTACCACATTTTCTGTATCCATTCCTCTGTTGAGGGACATCTGGGTTGTTTCCAGTTTCTGGCTATTATAAATAAGATTGCTATGAACATAGTTGAGCATGTGTCCTTCTTACATGTTGGGATATCTTCTGGGTATATGCCCAGGAGTGGTATAGCTGGGTCCTCTGGTAGAACTATGTCCAATTTCCGGATGAACCGCCAAACTGATTTTCAGAGTGGTTGTACCAGCTTGCAATCCCACCAGCAATGAAGGAGTGTTCCTCTTTCTCCACAACCTTGCCAGTGTCAGCTGTCACCTGAGTTTTGATCTTAACCATTTTGACTGGTGTGAGGTGGAATCTCAGGGTTGTTTTGATTTGCATTTCCCTGATGGCTAAGAATGTTGAACATTTTTTAGGTGCTTCTCAGCCATTCAGTAGTCATCAGTTGAGAATTCTTTCTTTAGCTCTGTACCCCATTTTTTAATAGGGTTATTTGTTTCTCTGTAGTCTAACTTCTTGAGTTCTTTATATATATTAGATATTAGCCCTCTATCAGATATAGGATTGGTAAAGATTTTTCCCCAATCTGTTGATTTGCCATTTTGTCCTTTGCCTTACAGAAGCTTTGCAATTTAGTGAGGCCCTATTTGTCAATTCTTGATCTTAGAGTGTAAGGTACTGGTGTTTTGTTCAGAAAATTTTCCCCTGTGCCCACATGCTCAAGGCTCTTCCCCACTTACTTTTTTATTAGTATCAGTGTATCTATTTTTATGTGGAGGTCCTTGATCCACTTGGACTTGAGCCTTGTACAAAGAGATAGGAATGGCTTAATTTACATTCTTCTACATGCTTACTGCTAGTTGATCCAGCATTTGTTCAAAATGCTGTCTTTTTTCCACTGGATGGTTTTAGCTCCTTTTTCAAAGATCTAGTGACCGTAGGTATGTGGGTTCATTTCTGGGTTGTTAATTCTATCCCATTAATCCACCTGCCTGTCACTGTGCCAATATCATGCATTTTTTATTGCAATTGCTCTGTGGTAAAGCTTAGGGTCAGGGAAGATGATTCCACCACAACTTCTTTTATTGTTGAGAATAGTTTTCATTATCCTAGTTTTTTTGTTATTCCAGATGAATTTGCAAATTGCTCTTTCCAAGTCTGTGAAGAATTGAGTTGGAATTTTGATGGTCATTTTTACTATATTAATCTGCCTGTCTATGAGCATGGGAGATATTTCCATCTTCTGAGATCATCTTCAATTTCCTTCTTCAGAGACTTGAAGTTCTTGTCATACAGATCTTTTACTTGCTTAGTTAGAGTCACACCAAGGTATTTTATATTATTTGTGACTATTGTGAAGGGTGTTGTTTCTCTAATTTCTTTCTCAGCCTGTTTATCCTTTCTGCAGAGGAAGGTCATTGATTTGTTTGAGTTAATTTTATATCCAGCTACTTTGCTGAAGTTGTTTATCAGCTGTAGGAGTTCTCTGGTGGAGTTTTTGGGGTCACTTAAGTATACTATCATGTCATCAGCAAATAGTAATAATTTGACTTCTTCCTTTTCAATTTGTATCCCTTTGATCTCCTTTTATTGTCTAATTGCTCTGGCTAAGACTTCAAGTACAATATTGAATAGGTAGAGAGGTTGGGCAGCCTTGTCTAGTCCCTGATTTCAGTGGGATTGCTTCAAGTTTCTCTCCATTTAGTATGATGTTGGCTACTTGTTTGCTGTATATTGCTTTTACTATGTTTATATATGGGCTTTGAATTCCTGATCTTTCCAAGACTTTTATCATGAAGGAATGTTGGATTTTTGTCAAATGCTTTCTCAGCATCTAACGAGATGATCATATGGTTTTTTTCTTTGAATTTGTTTATATAGTGGATTACGTTGATGGATTTCCGTATATTGAACCATCCCTGCATCCCTGGGATGAAGCCTACTTGATTATGATGGATGATCATTTTGATGTGTCCTTGGATTTGGTTTGCAAGAATTTTATTGAATATTTTTGCATCTATATTCATAAGGGAAATTAGTCTGAAGGTCTCTTTCTTTGTTGGGTCTTTGTGTGGCTTAGGTATAAGTGCAACTGTGGCTTCATAGAAAGAATAGGGTAGTGTTCCTTTTCTTTCTATTTTGTGGAATAGTTTGAAGAGAATTTGTATTAGGTCTTCTTTGAATAGAATTCTGCATTAAAACCATCTGATCCAAAAAAAACAACAAAACAAAGAAAAAACTTGGCTTTTTTTTTTTTTTTTTTGGTTGAGAGACTTTTATTAACTGCTGCTATTTCTTTAGGGTTTTTGAACTGTTTAGATGGTTTATCTGATCCTAATTTAACTTTGGTACCTGGTATCTGTCTAGAAAATTGTCCATTTCATCAAGATTTTCCAGTGTTGTTGAGTATAGGCTTTTGTGCTACGAACTAATGATTTTTTGCATTTCCTCAGTTTCTGTTGTTATGTCTCCCTTTTCAGTTCTGATTTTGTTAATTTGGATAGTGTCTCCATGCCATTTGGTTAGTCTGGTTAAGGGTTTATCTATCTTGTTGATTTTCTCAAAGAACCAATTCCTAGTTTTGCTGATTCTTTGTATAGTTCTTTTTGTTTCTACTTGGTTGATTTCAGTTCTGAGTTTGATTATTTCCTGCTGTCTACTGCTTTGGCTTTTTGCATTTTCTTTGACTGTGGTGTCAATGTTTTCTATTGTATCTTCTGCACCTGAGATTCTCTCTTCTATCTCTTGTATTCTGTTGGTGATGCTTGCATCTCTGACTCCTCATCACTTTCTATCTCCAGGGTAATCTCCCTTTGTGAATTCTTTATTGTTTCTGCTTCCATTTTTAGATCCTGGATGGTTTTGTTCAACTCCTTCACCTGTTTGGTTGTATTCTTGTAATTCTTTAAGGGATTTTTATGTTTCCTCTTTAAAGGCTTCTACCTGTCTGTGTTCTCCTGTATTTCTTTAAGGGAGTTATTTATGTCCTTCATAAAGTCCTCTATCATCATATGAGAAGTGATTTTAGATCTGAATCTTGCTTTTCCTGTGTGTGATGGGCTATCCAGGACTTGCTATAGTGGGAGAACTGGGTTCTGATGATGTCAAGTAACCGTGGTTTATGTTGCTTATGTTCTTGAGCTCACCTCTTGCTATCTGGTTATCTGGTTATCTGTAGTGCTATCTGTACTCACTGTCTCTGACTGGAGCCTGTCCCTCCTGTTATCTTGAGTGTGTCAGAACTCCTCAGAATCCAGCTGTTTCTGTGATCCTGTGATCCAGATATCCTGGGTGTAAGAGCTCCTGGGAGTCAAGCTTCCTCTGCGTGTTGTGGGACTTGTTGCGGAGCTGACATCCAGGTCTGCTCAGGGCACTGGCTCAGACCGGAAGTAACTCATGCCACTGGCCGGATGGGGGTTCCGGCGTCCCTGGATCCCTGGGATTCCCAGTTACTCCCAGTTTGGGGCAGGTGTTGTGGCCTCCTCACCTATGATCCTGGGCATGTTAGAGAACCTGGGCTTCCAGGTTCCTCTGAGTGCTGTGGGATTGGGTGCAGACCTAGCGCCCAAGGTCTACTCAGGGTCCCACTCAGACTGTAATGAACCAGTGCCACTGCCCCCTCCTTCTTTTGAATGTTTTAAGGTTTCACACTATCCGCACACTAGAATCTGATGCAATCCTTTCTCTCCTTTTCTTTCAAATGTAAGGATTACAGGTGTGTGATACCAGGCTCAGCTTCAATGGCCACATGGCTCATCAGCCACCACCCTTCCCTGCCCATCTAGCCTTCCCCACTTTCCCAACCACAGAATGCCTTTTACCCCATCAGGGAGCAATCTGTGTTCATACCTGAGGAGACCTCAGCGAATCAGGGGCTGGAAAGTCTTGTCCTCTATGGAGGACCCTGGTGATGGTACTGGATGGGGACCTATGGAAGTTGGAAGTTTCAGCCCTTGCTCCCAATGCTTTGTAATCTACCTCCTTGGTAGATGGCATCAGATAATGCTGTTCATTGGGAAGGAGTGGGTTCTTTTGTTTTTATAAATGACAGTTACTAATTTTGTATTTCAATCTAGCAAGCTTTACTGTATGTGTAGCAGATTTGTCCTCAAACCCAGATCAGGGTGTTTCTCATGGAGCAGTATTGGTGCCCATCCCCTCAGAGTGTCTTCAAGAGCACTGTGAAAGCTGGATCTTTCTCATGCAGCAGTGAGTTCTGTGACTTCTGGGTCAGTTAGAAATGGCAGGAGGAGGTCCTGGGTTTAAGACCTCTTATCTCTCCATGGCTGCCCAATAGATTCCTAGGCTTCCATGGAGCATGGAGGTCTCTCCTTGAAGCCTGAGGTGCTTGCTGAGAGAGAGTTGTCGGCAGCTTACTTAACTGACCTTAGTCACTTTCTCTAGATGAGGTAAGACTCACAATCATCTGGCTTCTCCACAAGCCAGGTGATTCTTCAGTTAGGAGCTGGCATGCATTCCAACCATGGCCATTTCCAAGAACCAAAGCCTCAGGGTGACTGATTGTACTGGTTCACAGGACTCTGGGGGTGGGGGAGCAGGGACAAGACTTGCTCTTCATGGGTGTGTTACCTTTGGCTGCCTTCAAGCTATAAGAACAGAGATGAGCATGCACTACTGCAACAATCTGGACTCCAAAGACTTGGATCTTGACATAATTGCTGTATTAGTTATTTTCTATTGCTACAATAAAACACCAGAACCAAGGGCCCATAGAGAAGGAAGGTGTTGTGGGTTTTTAGCTTCAAAGGGGCAAGAGTCCATCACCATCACAGCAGGGAGCAAGGTAGCAGGCAAGCGTGATGGCTGGAACAGCAAGCTGAGAGCCTGTATCATAAACCTCAAGCAAGATGCAGAGATAGAGAAATGGGAATTGAAGAGGTTTTTGGATTCACAGCCACACCCTCAATGATACACTTTCTGAAGCAAGGTCATACCTCCTAATCCTATGCAAACAGCTGCCTAGTGTTTGGATGTGACTGGTGAACTAGGAGGCAAACACCTGAGTCTGTGGAGGACACTGTCCTTTAAACCACTGGATCAGACATTCAAAGTAGCATCTGAGGATCCATTCGGGAGTGACGGGGCAGTAATGAATCAAAACAGAGAGAAGGGTAGGAGAATGGGGTTTCATGGAGGTCACAGACAGGCAGAGATCTCTCCATAAGGATGAGTTAGGTATGGGCTTTAACATGAGAGAACCCGTATCTGATGCCCAACATTGATGTGTGAAGGGGTCCAGTGGGAATGGGGGTGAGCGCTGAGCTCACAGAAGGCAGGTCCCTTTCTATGCCAAGCTGCAGCATTACTCCAGGAGCTTTCCTGAACACCAGGCTCCATGTTGAATTTACCATGTGTTCTATGATGCCTCCTTTCCCTCTATGTGTTCAGCTAGATCTAAGACCCTAAAACACAGATAATATCTGATACACTTTATACCTCAGCACTTGATTAAAGTCACTAAAAGTACTTTTGAGATAAGTCCTCCAGGTAACATGGTGTGTATCTGAGGAGTCCTACCAACCTAAGACAGTCAATGATTGCACAGAAAAGAGGATGCAGAACTGGTGGACATCCTGAATAGAGTCTTCTCTTCCTGACCTTTGCCCTTCCGAAGAATACTTGGGATTACAGAAAACATGAGTCCTATGGCTTTCTTGTCACACTTTGGAACTCATCTGCATATTTCTCTCACAGATGAACACTCTCTTAGTTGCAACTTGACCATCAAGTCTCCTACCTCAGCAGAACATCTCTGGTGTGAAGGACAGTGCTCAGTAGATGGAATGTCTTTCCTTCATTTTAATAATGTAAACAAGACCACGCCTTCGGGTAACCAGGGCAAGATGGCAAATGCCACTGAACTGCAGATGTGTTTGACCCAACATTTGACAGCTTTGGGCCAGGAGTTAAGGGACAAGGTGTCTAACATCAAAGAGGACATTCAGAAGACCAGTGGTAAGTGTGAGATAGAATACAGAGGCAGAGACATTGTCAAGAGAGGATGGGCAGAGCACATGCAAGAATTCAATGGTGACTTTATTTGTGTGAAGGAGCTGAGCATTTGTGGTAGCTTGCAGGCACAGGGTAAACAATGAGTAACAAGAACAAGTCATGTGGAAATGATACTGACACATAAGCTTGTGGAGAAAGACTTGACTGTTGAGGGGGTAATGGATAGATCAGAAGTGAAGAATGATGGTTTTCTTATTAACTTGCAGGTTACCCCCATTTACAGGCCACCATGCTTTGTCAGCAAAGCCAGAAACAAATCATTAGCGCCCGCTGGCTATTCAACATCAGTGAAAAGTACTTCTTCATCTTGGACACATGAATATGAGCTGGAGACCGACTAATGATGTAATAGGAGATATCATGAATGAATGGAAATATGATAGGAATTTAATGAAACATCTTAACTTCTCCATAGCAGAATGCAGTCAGAAACTCAATGAATTCTTAAAGCAGCACAAGGAAAAGCCAAGTAGGTATTACCTAGATTATCAGAAGGCACTTCTGATAATTTGATAGTCTGCATGAGTGATGTCTGAGTAGTGTTCCTGGCTAGGGAGCCATGAATTTGAGGAATCCTCATTCCATCTCACACCCTAGTGTTTCTCATCCCCTGTTAACCAGTTGTCCAGGCTCTATATGGCCTGCTAATGAGCCCCAAGTCTGTCTGCATCACTGTAAACGTCCTGCTTTTTCATCCTCAGGTAGAGCTGCCCTTCCACCCACTCCACCATCACTCCTGAGGGATATATTACATTATTCTGGCACAGTTAAACACCATCAATTTTCCCAGCATCCAGAAAGTGATATCCACAGTACATCCATCAAATTTTGTGGTGGTTTGATAGACATTAACTTCTTTTTGTAATGAAATAAGCTCTGCCAAGATATCCTATAAACAACTCCACTCCTCTCTCTACTCAGGACTTTGTAAAATAGTTCTTACATGTGAGTCTCTCGTGGCTGCCTGCGGAGAGAAGGGGCTGATGGAGGTGTGTTTTTAACTTTATCAAGAACTTTCCTATCTTTTTTTAAGGATCAACATCAATATCACCCCCCAATATCACCCAACCTACATCAACTACACAGCTTCCAAGTATGAGCCACTTTCCTTATAAGGAAGTATTTTTCCCCGTGGGACTCATCTTAATAGTCTTTATTTTTTGCATTTGCATTTACATATGTGTGAAGCGGAACTATTGTCCCCAAGGAGGTAAGGAGCAGTCTGAGCTCTCTTCTGGTTCTTGGTAGGGTTGTTCTGCAGAGGACTTGCAATAGATATCCCACTGGGTACTTGGGAATGGGAATTCTGCTTCCCATGTTGGCATAGGCAGTGCCAGTTACCCAGTGAGCATCTTTCTAGCAACTAAAACTGATCTGATGAGAGTC
>NW_022196901.1:24752927-24753510 GCF_008632895.1 Mastomys coucha | reverse complement strand
ATTGCATATGCACAGGGACAGAGTTAGAGACGCCAGTCACCATGCAGTACATGGTCTCCAGACATTGCATCCCTTCCATTGCCAACACCTCACCTTACAGGTTCTCACCTCACTTCAGGGATTGTTCCTCTAACCCTATCCCATCTCACCTTCCAATATGATGATTTCTAGAACTTCCTCTGGCTTTGGCTTCTTCCTGTCTAATATCAGCAATGTTATCCCCTAACTTCGTTGTGATATGTAAGTATCCTGTAATAATACTTACTGATACATCTTCTAGAAACTATCTCATGTATCTTTATAATCTCTGCAGATCCAAGGACAACAGCTTGATGATTGTGAACTGACAAGTTCTGCTGGAATAGTATGAAAGGACACTCAAATGAAAATTCTAATGAGGATAATGGTAGACATAGAGTGAGCATCTGGTTAGGTAAGATGAACAGGAGTGTCCTCAACAGGGGTTTCCATTCCTAATTACCATGACCAAAAATGGAGGCTGTGGGAATAACATCTTATACAGATTAATGTGCTTCCTCTGTGCCTGTAGCAATTCTGATTCTGGCATTTTCCATGGATGACA
>NW_022196901.1:24750539-24751497 GCF_008632895.1 Mastomys coucha | reverse complement strand
AGAGCATAAAACCAAGCACAAATAAAGAAAGCGAGTGATTTGATTTCAATACCCATGTAAAAACAAAACCAAACCAGGAAAAACACCAGCACTGGAGTTGGGACAGTGGCTCTGTGACAACCTCACTAAATCTAGTCTCATCCTGTTCCAATGTGAATACGCTCAAAGCCAAAACACGGAATTCAATGGAGAACAACAAAACTAAGCTTACACGTTAGCAAACTGTGTGCTGTTAAAATATAATGAAAAACATTAAGAGTGTTGATAGACAGGTTCTCTGGGTCTCTAGTACTTTCTATAAAAAGCGTAGACATCGTGGAGGGGTAGACAAGTAGTGCTCAGTGGGAGAACACTTGCCTTGCCTACCTGAAGCCACAGCCCTGGACTCCATCACTGGAAATAAAATAATAAGAATAAAAATTAATTAATGCCATTGACAGCTTGTTCACCTTCCAGAAGGGTGTTTATACAATAAACAGCCTCAGAAGGAGGACAGAACATCGCCTGCTGGAGGGGACAGAGTTCTCCTGAGCGTGAGAACAAAGACTGTTTGCATTTGATGGGGCTGTGAGCAGGTACCTCACAGCGCCTGAAGCTCTCAGGCTTCTCAGCTTGGCTGTGTGCAGTGTAGTTTTTGCACTGTTTCTCAGTCCCTGTGGGACGAGATTGGAGGCACAGGCATTAAGCTCTTATTGTCTGTACTGAAGGACTGATGGAAAATCTCTCTTGACTGAGAAATTTGTCTTTTCTCAGTAACTAAAAGCTATGGCAGACTAATTTCCTGGCTTATGAGTGGAGGAGAAACACAGCTTTGTGGTTGACTGCTCCCTGGAACCACCTAGATGACTTACATCCTGCCTTTGTGGTCAACCAGTTTCTGGAACTAGCCAGCCTACATTCTTGGCTCCTTTCAGAGAAAATTTTCCATGCCCTTTAAGTAAAAGCTTATACACTATAT
>NW_022196901.1:24738612-24742271 GCF_008632895.1 Mastomys coucha | reverse complement strand
CAACTATTTTTAAAACTGTTCAACATTCTTAGTTATGAAGGAAAGCAAGCTTAACCTACTTTGAGATATCAGAGGAACATTTATTCACTGCTAGGAGAAATGAAATTTAGTACATTTGCCTTAGAGTCACTGTTGCTGTGATGAAACACCGTGACTGAAATAACTTGGGGAGGAAAGGGATTATTTGGCTTACAATTAGTTGTACAACATAGACCATCCTCAAAGGAATTCAGATGCATCCTCAAACAGAGCAGGAACCTGAAGGCAGGAGCTGATGCAGAGGCCATGGTATGGGGGAAATGTTGTTTACTGTCTTGCTCTTCATGGCTTGCTCAGCCTTTCTTAGAGAACCCAGGACCACCAACTCAGGGATGGCTCCACCCACAATGGGCTGGGCCTTCCTCCATCAATCACTTATTAAAGAAATGCCCGCAGGCTTTCCTGCAGCCTGATCTTTATAGAGTCATTTCCTTAATTGAGATTCCCTACTTTCAAATGACTCTAGCTTGTGTAAGCTGACATAAAACTAGCCATCACAATATTCATGAAGAAATTAGTATGGGTTTCCTCAAAAAACTAAAAAGTGGAACTACTACATGACCTGGCTGTGCCACCCCTGGGCATTTCTCCAGAAAACTCTGTACCTTATGATAAAGACATTTGCACATTCATGTTTATTGTTTCTACATTCACTGCAACAGAGAAACAGAGCCAGCCTAGATGCCATTAACAGATAGGTCATAAAAATCTGGAACAAGTTCAATATGGAATATTATTCAGCTATAAGGAAAAATGAAATTGCTAAATTTTCAAAATCAATTGATGTATTTAGAGTATGTGTCATAAAGTGAGGTCGCCCAACCTCAGAAAGAAAAACAATGAAAGCCCGCTTGCATATGCAGATCCTAGCCTATAGCTGTATATACACATGTATATGCAAACAAATGTGGCTGCTGGACACAGGACTGATTTTAGGTGATGAGGAAGGACAGGAGGCAGGGAAAGGACACATGGAATGAAAGGAATCAGAACAATTGTTTCAAGTTTTAACTGTGTTGTTGATTTTTCTTTGCTGGTGGTGGCTAAGGGCATAAACTAAACCCACACATAATTAATAGTGAGAGTGTAAAACCATAAGTGAAGGCCCACAGCTTCAGAATGGCTGTCTACCTGTATGGACAACCACTAAGGTGTGCAGAAATTGAGACGGGCAAATGTTTGTTTGAGTGGCAATCTTTACTCATGTAGTGTTTGTTATTTGAGTTTATCATAATAAAATGATTCTTATTTTTAAAAATTAAGTGCGAAATGACAGAAAATACCAAGAGTTATTCTCTAGGCTACACAGTCATGAGCACACATGTACACACATGGAAAGAAAGAATAAGAAAGGGAGAGAAGGGAGGGAGGCATAGAGAAGAGAGGAGCAGGGAAATAGGATATAGAAAGAAACAATAATGAGCTGGTGTTAAGACATTAAAGGTGAGGAAAAGAAACAGGATAAGCAATGTCAACAGATAAGACAGACGACAAACAGTAATTAGGAAAATAGCTGTCAATGGAAAGGAAATTATACAAACGAGAAGCGACAAATAAAGAAAAGAAGGTCGCAGAGAAAACACACAAGGATGTCTGAAGCATCCAGGAGAGAGTGCTGTGGACAGGAGTGAGAAATATTTCCCATGAGAGATAGAAAAAAGATTTAACGTGTGAGATATGGAAGCAGAGTTCAGGAACCAAGTGTATGACACCAATACTCTCAAGACAGCATGGACTGCTAAAGTTGGAAGGCACATGTTTAGGTCCAGTTGGTGGAATGGCAAAAAGAACTATTCTAATTATAAGTAACAGATTTAGATCTAGTAGGAAGATCATAGTGGGTACAGTTTGAATGGAGATGAAGATGGAGGAGGAACCATCAGGGAGCATGGCAAACAGAAACAGACTCTGGAGAAAACAATGGGATCAAAGGACCGTGCCACCGAGCCATGAAACCAGTCAGGTTCTGAATTCCTTGGCACCTCCATCTCTCCCATTTTAGCCCCAGGTTTCCCCTTCAGATGCGGAAATGTGGACCACATTTCTGCATGTCTGTGGTAGGGAGAATAGTAACATGGTTTGTAGTCCTCTCAGAAGGCTTGTCTTAATTGCAATGCTCAGAGGTGAGCATTTACAGAAGTATGTGGCTCCTGAGGTCCATGACCTAGTCAATGGATAAATCCCTGATAAAAAAAAAACTCAATTTAATGGACTTAATGGGAGGTAGATCTAGTTGGAGGAAGGGTACACTTTGGAAGAATATAGCACACTCCCACCCTAGCTGCATGCCCCCCTCTACTTCTTTTCTCTAGTAAGGTGGACAACTTTGTTCTACTACACTGTTGGGAATGGTGTTCTGCCTCATCACAGCCCAGAAATGGCAAAGCAAACTAATCATGGACTGAAAACTCAGACACTATGAGCTATGCAAGCTCTTCTTTCTTTCTTTCTTTCTTTCCTTCTTTCTTTCTTTCTTTCTTCCTTCCTTTCTTTCTTTCTTCCTCTCTTTCTTTCTTTCTTTCCTTCTTTCTTTCTTTCTTTCTTCCTTCCTTTCTTTCTTTCTTCCTTCCTTTCTTTCTTTCTTTCTTTCTTTCTTTCTTCCTTCCTTTCTTTCTTTCTTCTGTATGTATGCTTTTCTCATTGCACAGCAGAGCCTCGAACACACCTGGATGCAATATCTACATACCATATTCTGAATTCTATGTTAGAACTGCTTGTGTGAAATGCCCATATTAGAGGCTGGATATGAGATGTCTCATACAGTGCAGGAAATTTCTGGGCCACACAATGACCTTGCCTTTGTAAAGTCTCCTCACCCAGGTGTTGGGCCACACAATGAATGACCTTGCCTTTGTAAAGTCTCCTCACCCAGGTGTTAGACAAACATAAATTTCCCAGGTTCCAAGAACTCAGGCAACTGGCTCTGTCTTAACTCTGTCCTGCCAGGTGTTACCTTTAAAGTTCCTCCAAGTTCATTATTTTCATTCCATTATTACACAAGTGTTCAAAATCACACACCAGGAAGGCTAAATTTTATTGCATTATTTAACAGCTGGTCATTGTCCTTTGAAGTTGCAAAGATTTGAGTAAAATTTATTTACTTCTCCTATTTAATCCTGTGGGGAAAATGTACAGAGTACCATTAACATAAGTAAACTTATCAATATCCCCTTATCAAAATGTCATCACCAATTATAGCACTCATAAGGATGAGGCAGGAGGATTAGTGATGACTCAAAGATATAGCATGATATAGCCTATCAAATAAACAAACAAGCCATAAAGCCATCCCCAAGTAGCTGCTGGGAATTTCTCATGAATAGTCTTCAGTAGGTAGAGAAAAATCAGAACTTCCTGGAATGGACTACCCCATGCATTTTAAGGCAATTAGTACTCAAATGGAACCTAGAGTGCATGCAGCCTAAAAGAGGTTCCTGATGTGCCTTAACCTCTCCTAGGTGGAAAATATCAGCTTCGATCTCACTGAGAAGATGTGGAAAAATTAAAGCAAATTCCATCAATATAATCTATGCCTGGATGTCCTGGAACTAGTAGGTGTGGCAGTCCAGGCCTACTTGTAAACTTAGTACTTGCCAGGTGGAGGCAGGAGTACTAGGAGT